>NW_028320871.1:75000-80120 GCF_062004578.1 Staurois parvus | reverse complement strand
CCATCATATAACTCCCCATCATATACACCCATCATATCCCCCCCATCATATACCCCCATCATATACCCCCCATCATATCCCCCCACACTACCCCCATCATATACCCCCATCATATACCCCCCATCATATACCCCCCATCATATACCCCCCATCATATACCCCCCATCATATACCCCCCATCCTACACCCCCCCCATCAATACCCCCCCCTCATATACCCCCATCATATACCCCCCATCATATACCCCCCACATATACCCCCCATCATATACTCCTCCCCATCATATACCTCCCATCATATACCCCCATCATATACTCCCCATCATATACCCCCCCATCATCTATCCCCCATCATATACCCTCCATCATATACCCCCCATCATATACTCTTCCCCATCATATACCCCCCATCATATACTCCCCATCATATACTCCCCATCATATACCTCCCATCATATACCCCCATCATATACTCCCCATCATATACCCCCCCATCATATACTCTTCCCCATCATATACCCCCCATCATATACTCCCCATCATATACTCCCCCTTCATATACCCCCCATCATATACCCCCCATCATATACCCCCCATCATATACTCCCCATCATATACACCCATCATATACCCCCCATCATATACCCCCCATCATATACTCCCCCATCATATACCCCCCCATCATATACCCCCATCATATACTCCCATCATATACCCCCCATCATATACCCCCCATCATATACCCCCATCATATACACCCCCATCATATACCCCCCCATCATATACCCCCATCATATACCCCCCCCATCATATACCCCCATCATATACCCCCCATCATATACCCCCCATCATATACCCCCATCATATACCCCCCGTCATATACCCCCCATCATATACCTCCCATCATATACCCCCCATCATATACCCCCCATCATATACTCCTCCCCATCATATACCTCCCATCATATACCCCCATCATATACTCCCCATCATATACCCCCCCATCATATACCCCCCATCATATACCCCCATCATATACCCCCCATCATATACCCCCATCATATACCCCTCATCATATACCCCCCATCATATACCCCCATCATATTCTCCCCATCATATACCTCCCATCATATACCCCCCCATCATATACCCCCATCATATACCCCCCATCATATACCCCCCATCATATACCTCCCATCATATACCTCCCATCATATATCCCCCATCATATACCCCCCCATCATATACCCCCCCATCATATACCCCCCATCATATACCCCCATCATATACACCCATCATATACCCCCATCATATACCCCCCATCATATACCCCCCATCATATACCCCCCATCATATACCCCCATCATATACCCCCCATCATATACCCCCATCATATACCCCCATCTGATACCCCCCATCATATACTCCCCCATCATATACCCCCCATCATATACCCCCCATCATATACCCCCATCATATACCCCCCATCATATACTCCCCATCATATACCCCCAGCATATACCCCCTATCATATACTCCCCATCATTTACCCCCCCATCATATACCCCCCATCATATACCCCCCATCATATGCCCCCCATCATATACTCCCCCATCATATACCCCCCATCATATACCCCCCCATCATATACCCCCCATCATATACTCCCCATCATATAACCCCCCATCATATACCCCCATCATATACCCCCCATCATATACTCCCCATCATATAACCCCCCATCATATACCCCCCATCATATACCCCCCCATCATATACCCCCCATCATATACTCCCCATCATATAACCCCCCATCATATACCCCCATCATATACCCCCATCATATACCCCCCATCATATACTCCCCATCATATTCTCCCCATCATATAACCCCCCATCATATACCCCCATCATATACCCCCCATCATATACCCCCCATCATATACTCCCCATCATATACTCCCCATCATATAACCCCCCAGGACTGTGTTATATGACATCACGATCTGCCCCCCCCCCACCACATATACATTGTATCACATATATTCTGGGATGATCACACAATGTTGTCAGGAATGTCCCTGATTTTCCCCCCCCAGTCCCTATCTATTGTAATGTCTGTGACCCCGCCCTGGGTGGGAGGGGGCGGTACTATTAGGTCAAGCTGTCCTCCTGGTCGGGGAAGGGGGGTCTTTTGTCTGATAAATAACAGCTGTTGCTCCACAATAGTCCGATCATTGCGCCGTCCCGGCGACCGTACGACCCGGGAACATAAAACGCTCATCAATCGGCGGTCTGAGCGCCGGACGCCATCGTCTCCGCAAATCCAAATTGCTTCTTCTCATTTTTTTTTTCCGTTATCTGCGCGTCAGTCTGGAAATGTGGCGGCAATAGAAGATCTGAGCGTCCGCGGCGACATTTAATGAGATCAGAAATTGCTTCTCTCGGTTCCTCCGCCTCGCAATATCATTTGAAAGCTTTATCATAATTGGCGCGGTCCGCGGCCCGCAACCTTCGCCGGCCATTAATTGAGCCCGTCGTGGCGTCGACGCATTTCGCTGGTGTCAGGCCGAGGAGTCGATTGGATGTCTCTCCTCTGATCTCTGAAGAGTTTAATATATTGCAGGACGCAAAAAAAAAAAAAAAAAAAAAAACGCCTCACGTTTACTAGAGCTATTTTTTTTTCTTGGATAAAAATTTCCAAAAATAAAAAATCTATTTTGTAAAATGTTATTTGAATTTTTTTTTACACCAAATATTTCCAAAAACACATTTCTCCTTTTTTTTCCCACAAAAAAATACAACAAAAAGCACTTTTGTAAATTATCAGGCATCAACTTATTTTTTTTTTTTACGCAAAAAAATTTATAAAATAAAAAACAAATTTGTAAAATATGAATTTATTTTTTTACACCAAAAATTTCCAAAAGTATATTTCTCCTTTTTTACTAAACAAGAATACGACAAAAAAAACGCTTTTGTAAAATATCAGGCGTCAACTTATTTATTTACAGAAAAAATGTATAAAATAAAATACAAATTCGCAAAATATGAATTTATTTTTTTACACTGAAAATTTCCAAAAGTACATCTCCTTTTTATTCTACACAAAAATACGACAAAATGCGCTTTTGTATAATATCAGGCGTCAACTTATTATTTTTTTTTTTTTATACAAAAAAAATTTCTAAAATAAAAAACAAATCTGTAAAATATGAATTTATTTTTTACACAAAAAATGTCCAAAAATACGTCTCCTTTTTTTCTACACAATAGTACGACAAAATGAGCTTTTGTAGAATATCAGCTGGTAACCTTTTTTTTTTTTTTTTTTTTTACACAAAAAATTTCTAAAATAAAAAACACATTTTTAAAATATGACTGTATTTCTTTACACCAAAATTTTCCAAAAATACATGTCTCTTTTTTTTTCTACACCAAAATACGACAGAATGCACCTTTGTAAAATATCAGCTGGTGACCTTTTTTTTTTTTTTTTTTTTACACAAATAATAAACAAGTTTTGTAAAGTATTAAGTTAATTTTTCTTACGTAACAAAATACATGTCTTTTTTTTTTTTTTTTTTTTTACACCAAAAATAAATTTCTTCTTTTTCTACACCAAAAAGCACTTTTGTGCTTAAAAGGTTCCAAAAAAAAATACTTTCCTCTTTTCCTGTGTAATCTATGGATCGCATGCTGCATGTAAAAAAAAGACCCAATTTTTTTATATGCAAAAAAATAAAAATACTCATATAAAATTTTATTAGATAACTTACAATTTTACACCAAAAACTGCCAAAAGTGTTGCAAAAAAATACATCTTGCTTTCCTCTTTTTTTCTGAAGTGTTATATGCTTTGAGCAAATAAAAAAACAAATTCTAATTTTTTTTATTATTATTATTATTCCTATAGCAATAATTAAAAATAGCACTTTTTTAAAATATGACTTTGTTATTATTTTACATCAATTTATTTTTTTAAATGATCCAAACATTTTCTGCAAATAAAAAAACAGGCTCTAATTTTTTTTATTCTTATACCAAAAATTAAAAATACCACTTTTGTAAAATATTACTTTGTTATTATTTTACACCAATTTTCTTTTTTAAATGATCCAAACATTTTCTTTCTTTCCTTTTTTCTCTGAAGAGTGTATGGTCCGCATGCTGAAAATAAAAGAAGAGGCCCAATTTTTTTTTAAATGATCCAAACATTTTCTGCAAATAAAAAAACAGGTTCTAATTTTTTTATTCTTATACCAAAAATTAAAAATACCACTTTTGTAAAATATTACTTTGTTATTATTTTACACAATTTTTTTTTATTTTTAAATGATCCAAACATTTTCTGCAAATATAAAAACAGGTTCTAATTTTTTCTTATTCCTATACCAAAAATTAAAAATATCACTTTTTCTAAAATATTACTTTGTTATAATTTCACAACAATTTTTTTTTTTTTTTTTTTTAAATGATCCAAACATTTTCTTTCTTTTCTGTTTTTTCTGAAGAGTTTAATGTATGGCCAGCATGCTGAAAATAAAAAAAGAGGCCCAATTTTGTTTTTTTTAAATGATCCAAACATTTTCTGCAAATATAAAAACAGGTTCTAATTTTTTTATTCTTATACCAAAAATTAAAAATACCACTTTTGTAAAATATTACTTTGTTATTATTTTACACAAATTTTGTTTTTTTTAAATGATCCAAACATTTTCTGCAAATATAAAAACAGGTTCTAAATTTTTTTTTATTCCTATACCAAAAATTAAAAATACCACTTTTGTAAAATATTACTTTGTTATTATTTTACACCAATTTTTTTTTTTTTAAATGATCCAAACATTTTCTTTCTTTCCTGTTTTCTCTGAAGAGTGTATGGCCCGCATGCTGAAAATAAAAAAAGAGGCCCAATTCATTTTTGTAAATGATCCAAACATTTTCTGCAAATAAAAAAACAGGTTCTAATTTTTTTATTCCTATACCAAAAATTAAAAATACCACTTTTGTAAAATATTACTTTGTTATTATTTTACACCAATTTTTTTTTTTTTAAATGATCCAAACATTTTCTTTCTTTCCTGTTTTCTCTGAAGAGTGTATGGCCCGCATGCTGAA
>NW_028320871.1:0-67500 GCF_062004578.1 Staurois parvus | reverse complement strand
TGGGACTGTTCCCCTCTACAGAGGCAGGGACCTCTCCTGCTGGTAATGGGACTGTTCCCCTCTACAGAGACAGAGACCTCTCTGGTGGTAATGGGACTGTTCCCCTCTACAGAGGCAGAGACCTCTCCTGCTGGCGGCGGGACTGTCCCCTCTACAGAGGCAGAGACCTCTCCTGCTGGTAATGGGACTGTTCCCCTCTACAGAGACAGAGACCTCTCCTGCTGGTAATGGGACTGTTCCCCTCTACAGAGGCAGGGACCTCTCCTGCTGGTAATGGGACTGTTCCCCTCTACAGAGACAGAGACCTCTCCTGGTGGTAATGGGACTGTTCCCCTCTACAGAGGCAGAGACCTCTCCTGCTGGCGGCGGGACTGTCCCCTCTACAGAGGCAGAGACCTCTCCTGCTGGTAATGGTACTGTTCCCCTCTACAGAGACAGAGACCTCTCCTGCTGGTAATAGGACTGTTCCCCTCTACAGAGGCAGAGACTCTCCTGCTGGTAATGGACTGTTCCCCTTTACAGAGGCAGAGACCTCTCCTGCTGGTAATTGGACTGTTCCCCTTTACAGAGGCAGAGACCTCTCCTGCTGGTAATTGGACTGTTCCCCTTTACAGAGGCAGAGACCTCTCCTGCTGGTGATGGGACTGTCCCCTCTACAGAGGCAGAGACCTCTCCTGCTGGTAATGGGACTGTTCCCCTTTACAGAGGCAGAGACCTCTCCTGCTGGTAATTGGACTGTTCCCCTCTACAGAGGCAGAGACCTCTCCTGCTGGTAATGAGACTGTTCCCCTCTACAGAGGCAGAGACCTCTCCTGCTGGTAATTGGACTGTTCCCCTCTACAGAGGCAGAGACCTCTCCTGCTGGTAATTGGACTGTTCCCCTCTACAGAGGCAGAGACCTCTCCTGCTGGTAATGAGACTGTTCCCCTCTACAGAGGCAGAGACCTCTCCTGCTGGTAATTGGACTGTTCCCCTCTACAGAGGCAGAGACCTCTCCTGCTGGTAATGAGACTGTCCCCTCTACAGAGGCAGAGACCTCTCCTGCTGGTAATGGGACTGTTTCCCTCTACAGAGACAGAGACCTCTCCTGCTGGTAATGGGACTGTCCCCTCTACAGAGGCAGAGACCTCTCCTGCTGGTAATGGGACTGTTCCCCTCTACAGAGACAGAGACCTCTCCTGCTGGTAATAGGACTGTCCCCTCTACAGAGACAGAGACCTCTCCTGCTGGTAATGGGACTGTTCCCCTCTACAGAGACAGAGACCTCTCCTGGTGGTAATGGGACTGTTCCCCTCTACAGAGGCAGAGACCTCTCCTGCTGGCGGCGGGACTGTCCCCTCTACAGAGGCAGAGACCTCTCCTGCTGGTAATGGGACTGTTCCCCTCTACAGAGACAGAGACCTCTCCTGCTGGTAATGGGACTGTGTCCTCTACGGAGACAGAGACCTCTCCTGCTGGTAATGAGACTGTTCCCCTCTACAGAGGCAGAGACCTCTCCTGCTGGTAATGGGACTGTTCCCCTCTACAGAGGCAGAGACCTCTCCTGCTGGTAATGGGACTGTTCCCCTCTACAGAGACAGAGACCTCTCCTGCTGGTAATAGGACTGTCCCCTCTACAGAGACAGAGACCTCTCCTGCTGGTAATGGGACTGTTCCCCTCTACAGAGGCAGGGACCTCTCCTGCTGGTAATGGGACTGTTCCCCTCTACAGAGACAGAGACCTCTCCTGCTGGTAATGGGACTGTTCCCCTCTACAGAGGCAGAGACCTCTCCTGCTGGCGGTGGGACTGTCCCCTCTACAGAGGCAGAGACCTCTCCTGCTGGTAATGGGACTGTTCCCCTCTACAGAGACAGAGACCTCTCCTGCTGGTAATGGGACTGTGTCCTCTACGGAGACAGAGACCTCTCCTGCTGGTAATGAGACTGTTCCCCTCTACAGAGACAGAGACCTCTCCTGCTGGTAATGGGACTGTTCCCCTCTACAGAGGCAGGGACCTCTCCTGCTGGTAATGGGACTGTTCCCCTCTACAGAGACAGAGACCTCTCCTGCTGGTAATGGGACTGTTCCCCTCTACAGAGGCAGAGACCTCTCCTGCTGGGAATGGGACTGTTCCCTCTACAGAGGCAGAGACCTCTCCTGCTGGTAATAGGACTGTTCCCTCTACAGAGACAGAGACCTCTCCTGCTGGTAATGGGACTGTTCCCCTCTACAGAGACAGAGACCTCTCCTGCTGGTAATGGGACTGTTCCCCTCTACAGAGACAGAGACCTCTCCTGCTGGGAATGGGACTGTTCCCCTCTACAGAGGCAGAGACCTCTCCTGCTGGGAATGGGACTGTTCCCCTCTACAGAGGCAGAGACCTCTCCTGCTGGTAATGAGACTGTTCCCCTCTACAGAGGCAGAGACCTCTCCTGCTGGCGGTGGGACTGTTCCCCTCTACAGAGACAGAGACCTCTCCTGCTGGTAATGAGACTGTCCCCTCTACAGAGGCAGAGACCTCTCCTGCTGGTAATAGGACTGTTCCCCTCTACAGAGGCAGAGACCTCTCCTGCTGGTAATGAGACTGTCCCCTCTACAGAGGCAGAGACCTCTCCTGCTGGTAATGAGACTGTTCCCCTCTACAGAGGCAGAGACCTCTCCTGCTGGCGGTGGGACTGTTCCCCTCTACAGAGACAGAGACCTCTCCTGCTGGCGGTGGGACATTGTGATTGAAAGGTAGAGAGACTTGTGTTGATGGTGGGACTCTGTACAGACAACAGAGAGACCTCTTTTTCTGGTCATGAGAGGGTCTTGGACTGTATTTGCTGTCCAGAAGAGACAGTCCTTGTCCCGTGGCAGACGTGACACCACTTCATAGGAGAGAGCCCCCATGGAATTCTCAGAATTGGAGCTGGGCAGTCTAAACAGATTTGACGAGATGCACTTTTCAGCCTTTTTCCAGAGAGAGAAAAACAAGCGTCCGCCTTCCATTGAACCATCAAGGAAATGGACTTCCTTCCCCTGGGAGAGCCTGTTTTGTGCAGAGTCCTGGCTGAGTGTGAACTGTAATCACACAAATATCTGTTTTTCTGAGCTGCCAGTCCGGCTATTGTTCGCCTCTCTCAAAGCTGACAGCCTGGAGACCTGCTACTCACTCTCCAACCCGTCTTCTGGGACTGCTGGAGAACGGCTTGTGAAGGGAATCCTCTGACCTCCAGGCAGGAGCACCTCATGAGTAGCTGAAGACCATCGCCAGAACCTCAGGAGACCACTGGGTCACCGTTGGCTGGGTCTCCTTGGTCAAGAGCCAACGGAGAGCCCGCAAGCCTTGCCACACCCTTCCAAATCCTCCAAAGACCCACCAAGAACTCAAAATACGCCCCGTGAGGGAAATCCTGGGTTTACCCCTCGTTTGGACGACCAGGCTGGGACAGCCACCTTCTTCGAGAGCTCCTGACCCCACCTCAAAAATAAATCAAGAGACGCTGGCAGCGGTGGGGCCCACAGAGGCGGAGATCGGTCACTGGAACCTGGGGACCCCTGGATAGTGCTGATCAGTGACTTGGGGCCCCAGCGGCCCGTGGCCTTGTGGAAACATTACTTTTGTCTGGCAGCTGCGGTCATGGCCAAGTGGTTTAAGGAGCTCCCGTTGTCACTGAAGAATGTCTCAGACAGGGCCAAACCTGGGTTCCCGGGGGCCAAGACCCTCCCTAAGATTGGTGCCTCTCATAAGAACTCCAGCCCCGATTCCTCCGGTTCCTCGGTGAAGAACCGCAAGAACTCTTCATCGGATGGACAGGGCAAAAAGGAGAGCCGCCTTTCCAGGGAAAGCCTCCAGAGCTTTCTGCCGGGCAAGAGCCGGAAAAACTCCAGAGACGAAATTGGCGCTTTTCGGTCCACCAAGGGCCACAACACCTATATCAACCGCCTTATCAAGGTGGATCCCAACCTGCAGGAGAAGAATGGGAGGAATTTCCAAGAAGTCAACGAGCAGGGGCAAGAGCCCGAGAAAGGGATCAAAGAGGAAAAAGTAAGTATGAGGTTTGAGGAGCAAGAGAACCTGTTGAGGTCATCTTCATGGTCTTTGTTAGGCGTGTTTTCAATGCTTAGAACAATCGTTTACCTCTTTGTGTTGTATGTAGCGCTGGGCCAGCAGCCATATATAGAGCAGCACCCCTAGTGGTCAGACCATGAAAAAACATAATTTGGGAGGAATTGCCTGCGGCTGCCGTTGACCCTTTCACTCAACCATGTAGTTTGCCTCTTGTGATCTCCTTTCTGTTCTCCACCAGATCATCATCATAGAGGACTACGTGGACCCTTACGACGCCAAGCGCACCAAAGTCCAACGCGACGCGGAGAGAGTCGGAGAAAACGATGGCTACATGGAACCGTACGACGCACAGCAGATGATAACTGGTGAGTGTGGACCACCTTGTGGACCAACCTTCCCTTTCCGCCATGCAATTTTGCCTCGCTGCCTAGGTGATGGCCACCATCCGATGGTCCCTTCCCGGGACGCCAAGTTCCGTCAACGTAGGAAAATAATCAGGATTTCAGGAAGGAAACTTTCCTGGACTTGTGTTAACCCCTTTGTGGCGGCAGTTCCAGGACCATTGTCGTAGGGCCGTACCATTATTTCGTGGATTCCCATGTCGCGCTGGGGGTGAGGTGGGGGAGGACAAGGTTGAGGTTGAAGTTCGTGACCTTCCAGTTGGAGCTGTGACTATGTGTGCTGTTCCCAAACCGCCTTCCTTATCTCACGCTGCAGCAGGAAATGCAAGTTCCTGCCCCCCCCCCTTCCATTTTGTCCCTGGGAGTGGACTTACCAGGCTTAGGGATATTTAGCTGAGGTTCCATTTCTCTGTTTACGACTCTGTTGTCCCTGACGCAGGACGATACGAAGGCAGCCGAACCCTTTTTTGGCTGTGGCGGCTTGCTGGGACTTGTAATCACCCTAAAAATTGGTTTTGAGTTGTCAGGTTGAAACAGACCAAGGGCCAGCAAGTCCTACCTACATCAGAGTCTGCAGGGTTCCCCCTTACAGTCCTGATGTAAAGGAAAACTCTGATGTAAGGGGGTCTCTGGTCACCAGAAATCCCCTGACACAAGAGTCCCCAGAGCAGGGGCAGACTGAGAACTCATGGGGCCCCTGGGCAATTGGGGATCATGGGGCCCCTGTGTCCTTGCCCACACTCAAAACACACCCAAAAAAGCCTATAAAAGGTACAATTTTATGGGGCCCCCTACTGACCCCGGGCCCTCAGGCAGTGCCCGAGTGCTCGAATGGTCAGTCCGCCCGTGACCCAGAGTTCCCCTTACGTCACAGTCCTCAGAGTACTCTTTTACATCAAAATCTGCAGGATTCCCCCTTACAGTGCAAGGGGGACCTCTGCGGACTCTGATGTAAAGGGAAACTTTAATATAAGGGAGTCTCTGGTCACCAGAACTCCCCCTTACACAAGAGACCCCAGAGTTCCCCTTATATTAGAGTACTCAGAGTTCTCCTTTTCATCAGAATCTTCAGGGTTCCTCCTTACAGTGCAAGGGGGACCTCTGCGGACCCTGATGTAAAGGGGAACTTTGATGTAAGGTGGTCTCTGGTCACCAGATCCCCCCTGACACAAGAGTCCCCAGAGTTCCCCTTACATCAGAGTGCTCACAGTTCTCCTTTTCATCAGAATCTTCAGGGTTCCCCCTTACACTAGAGGCTCCAGAGTTCCCCTTACATCACAGTCCTCTGAGTACTCTTTTACATCAGAATCTGCAGGATTCCCCCTTACAGTGCAAGGGGGACCTCTGCGGACTCTGATGTAAAGGGGAACTTTAATATAAGGGGGTCTCTGGCCACCAGAACTCCCCCTTACACAAAAGTCACCAGAGTTCCCCTTACATCAGAGTACTCAGAGTTCTCCTTTTCATCAGAATCTTCAGGGTTCCTCCTTACAGTGCAAGGGGGACCTCTGCGGACCCTGATGTAAATGGGAACTTTAATGTAAGGGGGTCTCTGGTCACCAGAACCCCCTTGACACAAGAGTCCCCAGAGTTCCCCTTACATCAGAGTCCTCAGAGTTCTCCTTTACATCAGAATCTGCAGGGTTCCCCTCTGATGTAAGAGGGACACTATAGACTGTGTCTTAAAGGGGAACTCTGATGTAAGGGGGTCTCTGGTCACCAAAGACCCTCTCTCTCTATTGGGAAATCCAGCCCTGGTTACCACCCGAAAGTCGTCCAACCAATCTCCCATCAGATCCAATCAGAAATTGCGTTTGATCTCCTATGGAAGCCCCCATGACTATCGATACTTTGTATCTAGTCATCAAATAATTGGATACAAAGTATCAGCAGCCACCAATCAGAGAATATATTTGATCCCAATACCCATTGGGCTCCTCCTTGAGACCCCCCATCCTTTCCCAACTACTGATTCTTTGTATCTAGTCATCAAATTCTTGGATACAAAGTATCAACCAGGGGCGGACTGACCATTTGCAAACTCGGGCACTGCCCGAGGGCCCGGGGTCAGTAGGGGGCCCCATGAGATGCCCCTGGTACCTTTTTTCATAGGCTTTTTTGAGTTTGGGCAAAGACACAGGGGCCCCATGATACCCTATTGCCCGGGGGCCCCATGAGTTGTCAGTCCGCCCCTGGTATCAACAGCCACCAATCAGAAAATGTATTTAATCCAACACCCAATAGGCTCCTCCTTTTGCCTGATTATTGATACTTTGTAGCCAGTCATCACATGGAAGTGGTATCAACAACTAGGAGAGATCGTCCGGAAGATATTACGGGTGAATGTGGGAAAGTCGCCCACTTTGTTCTGAAAATGCCAGCCAACTGGCTGTCATGCCAGGCCCTGGGCTTCAATGCATTCAAGCCACCAATCAGAAACAGGTATGCAGGCCATAAGTGCTGCCTTTACTGGCTGCATGCTTATTCCAGATCAATGAAGGCATCTACTGAACACTTGACCCTCCACGACCCAAAAGGTTCTGTCCAGGGGCGGACTGACCATTTGGAAACTCGGCACACCGGGGTCAGTAGGGGGCCCCATGAGATGCCCCTGGTACCTTTTTCATAGGCTTTTTTGAGTTTGGGCAAGGATACAGGGGCCCCATGATCCCCTATTGCCCAAGGGCCCCATGAGTAGTCAATCCGCCCCTGACCGGGAGATACTTTGTTGCATTTTCCAGAAACGTGTGAATTGTTCTTCAAGAGCTACACATTGATACAATCCAATCTTCTACCGGCGGTAATGACGTTCTATACGGACTCAGAGCCGGCATTTCTCCGCATCGTTCCGCGGTCCTCGCGGTCCTCGCGGTCCCCCTGTATGGGGTCCTGTCCAAGCTCTAGACCCCCGTCTTTCTCCAGCTCCTGGGTGTGACTTCCCGTGTCGGCTTCCTGGCTCTCAGTGCGGCTTCCTCTGCTGGACGGCTCGTTCCACGGACAGGAAAGACGCCTTGGCAGCCAACAGGATGGGCCCCGTTGCCATGGCGCCAGGAGAATGGGACAGCCAGGTGTCTGAGCGATGGGCCAGGAAGGGGGGGTGACATCTCTGTCCTCCGCTGATCCATCTCTGGTGCGTACCCCCCTTCCCACAAAGGGACTTGGAATGAGTATAGAGATGAGGAACTCCCTCTGGCTGCTTGGGGTCACTGACCTTACTGAAGCCTGAGGATCAGCATGATGGATGGGAATTTACCGTCTTCAGGAGGAAGTCTGCGATGGCACCCTCCGTATGAAAATTTAGAATGAATCTGTCCTGGGACAAATATCGGGGGGGCTGCCATTACTGGCTTCCTTCTGAGAATGCCTGTTTAATGGCTGTCATGTTGATCCCTTGACTTCAATATATTGTGAGATCTGGAGCAAGTAGTCAGGAAAGTTGGAGAAAAGTTCCATATCTGCATGCTCATCCTGCATTAGACCCCAACCAGAGTCCCCCCTTACATCATGATTCCCAACAGAGTGCTCCCTTATATCAGATGTAATAATTAGAGTGCCCCCCTACATCAGAAGTCCCCATCGGAGTGCCCCCATACATCAGGTGTCTTCATCAGAGTGCCCCCTTACATGGACTGTCCCAATAAGAGTGCCTCCTTACATCAGGGTCCCCATCAGTCTCCCTCTTATCAGGTGTCCCTATCTGAGTTCCCCCTTACATCACAAGTCCCAATCAGAGTGCCCCCTTACATCAGGTGTCCCCATCAGAGTGCCTCTTTACATGTACTGTCCCAATCAGAGTGCCTCCTTGCATCAAGTGTCTTCATCAGAGTGCCCCTTTACATCAGGTGTCCCCATCAGAGTGCCCCCTTGTATCAGGGTCGTCATCAGAGTGCCCCCTTACATCAGGTATCCCCATCAGAGTGCCCCCTTATGTGGACTGTACCAATCAGAGTGCCTCCTTACATCAGGTGTCTTCATCAGAGTGCCCCCTTACATCATGTGTCCCCATCAGAGTGCCCCCTTACATCAGGTATCCCCAACAGAGTGCCCCCTTACATCATGTGTCCCCATCAGTGTGCCCCCCTATATCAGATGACTTCATCAGAGTGTCCCCTTACATCGGGTGTTCCCATCAGAGTGCTCCCTTACATCAGGTGTGTTCATCGGAGTGCCCCTTTACATCAGGTGTCTTTATCAGAGTGCCCCCTTATATAAGGTGTCCCATCAGAGTACCCCCTTACATTAGGTGTCCCCATCAAAGTGCCCCTTTACATCAGGTATCCCCATCAGAGTGCCCCTTACATGGACTGTCCCCATCAGAGTGCCCCTTTACAACAGGTGTCCCCATCAGAGTGCCCCCTTACATCAGGTGTCCCCATCAGAGTGCCCCCTTACATCAGGTGTCCCTATCAGAGTGCCCCCTTACATCAGGTATCCCCATCAGAGTGCCCCCTTACATCAGGTGTCCGAATCAGAGTGCCTTCTTACATCATCTATCTGCATCAGCGTTCCCCCTTACATCATCTATCTGCATCAGAGTGCTCCCATATATGGCCCCCATCAGACTGGCTCATGGATCAGTAGATGCACTCTCAGAGAGCTGGATGGGGGGAGGGGTCGCAGCTGAAATCTGGAGGGCCACAGACCACCCCAACCCCCCCCCCCCTAGATCCAGTCATGCGTGGAAGGGTCTAAATATTCTTCAGGTTACATTTTGGGTGTGTGTTCATTCTGGAGGATTTCCCCTCACTTCCTGTGTGGTCACCAGAACAGGAAGTGAGGACGTCTTTCTCCAAGGACAATAAAACACCTTTCATCAAGGAGGCAGGAGAAGGTAGAACCTCTGTTAGTTTTTTTTTTCTGTGTCCCCATTGGTGGAGATTTTCCTCTACATCCTGTGTGGTCACTAGAATAGGAAGTGAGGGGAAATCTCTCTAACATCAATAGAATAAACTCCTTCATTGGGTTCCTATTGCTGTATCTCTATTTCATCTCGCTTCCTGCCATGGTGGCAACATTTTAAAATGGAATCTCCCAATGGGGACTATACCAAGCACCCTACTATATCAAAAACTAATAAAATGTGGAACCCTATCCAGAGCCCCCCCCAAATGTGCTTCTCAAAAAAACTGTACACCATGGAGGGCATGTGGCCATGATGACCTGTTATCTCATCCTCAATGTCTTTCAGAGATTCGTCGTGGAGGGTCCAAAGACCAGCTGATCACCGAACTGCTCCTCATGGAGCTGACGTCCCCAAATGAGAGCAAGGCAGAGGCCAAGAGGCAGGGGTCCCAGGAGCTCCTCGTCAAACCCCCTCAGCTGTACGACACCCCCTATGAGCCCCCTGACAATGAGCAAGATTCAGAGGAGAAGAAAGCCCAGCGGGCGGCCGATGGGACCCGACCGGAGAATGACGAAAGGCCGGCGGGAGAGTACGAGCAGCCCTGGGAATGGAAGAAGGAGCACATAGTGCGGGCGCTTTCAGGTGAGCAACGAGGTGTAAAAGGCTAAAGTTGGTGGACAGAAGTAGACAACACCCTTCTGAGAGGACCTGACGTGATTTGCCAGCTTCTTCGGGGTGATTTGTACTTTGCTTTCTTTCCTTCCTCCAGTGTTGGCCCAAAAGAGAGTTTCTAGGGGCCTAATAGACCAGGGACACCAACACAGAGATCCCATACAGGGGTTTGACGTCTCCACTGTCAGTATACAAAAATCAGAATCCAAAGTAAGATCCAACCGGCAACCTGGTATCATCCAAAATTTATTAGCTACATGATCAGTACCAGGGACACCTCTGTGCACAAAGATGAAAATGTTGAGGGGATGGTAGGATACCATGATGACCACTTTGGAAAATGTTGAGGGGATGGTAGGATACCATGAGGACCACTTTGGAAAATGATGAGGAGATGGTAGGATACCATGATGACCACTTTGGAAAATGTTGAGGGGATGGTAGGATACCATGATGACCACTTTGGAAAATGTTGAGGGGATGGTAGGATACCATGAGGACCACTTTGGAAAATGTTGAGGGGATGGTAGGATACCATGATGACCCCTTTGGAAAATGTTGAGGGGATGGTAGGATACCACGAGGACCACTTTGGAAAATGTTGAGGGGATGGTAGGATACCACGATGACCACTTTGGAAAATGTTGAGGGGATGGTAGGATACCATGAGGACCACTTTGGAAAATGATGAGGAGATGGTAGGATACCATGATGACCACTTTGGAAAATGTTGAGGGGATGGTAGGATACCACGAGGACCACTTTGGAAAATGTTGAGGGGATGGTAGGATACCATGATGACCACTTTGGAAAATGTTGAGGGGATGGTAGGATACCATGAGGACCACTTTGGAAAATGTTGAGGGGATGGTATGATACCATGATGACCCCTTTGGAAAATGTTGAGGGGATGGTAGGATACCACGAGGACCACTTTGGAAAATGTTGAGGGGATGGTAGGATACCACGAGGACCACTTTGGAAAATGATGAGGAGATGGTAGGATACCACGAGGACCACTTTGGAAAATGTTGAGGGGATGGTAGGATACCATGAGGACCACTTTGGAAAATGTTGAGGGGATGGTAGGATACCATGATGACCACTTTGGAAAATGTTGAGGGGATGGTAGGATACCATGATGACCACTTTGGAAAATGTTGAGGGGATGGTAGGATACCATGATGACCACTTTGGAAAATGTTGAGGGGATGGTAGGATACCATGATGACCACTTTGGAAAATGTTGAGGGGATGGTAGGATACCATGATGACCACTTTGGAAAATGTTGAGGGGACGGTAGGATACGTGGTGACCACTTTGGAAAATGTTGAGGGGATGGTAGGATACCATGAGGACCACTTTGGAAAATGTTGAGGGGATGGTAGGATACCATGATGACCACTTTGGAAAATGTTGAGGGGATGGTAGGATACGTGGTGACCACTTTGGAAAATGTTGAAGGGATGGTAGGATACCATGATGACCACTTTGGAAAATGTTGAGGGGATGGTAGGATACCATGATGACCACTTTGGAAAATGTTGAGGGGATGGTAGGATACCATGATGACCACTTTGGAAAATGTTGAGGGGACGGTAGGATACGTGGTGACCACTTTGTAAAATGTTGAAGGGATGGTAGGATACCATGAGGACCACTTTGGAAAATGTTGAGGGGATGGTAGGATACCATGACGGCCACTTTGGAAAATGTTGAGGGGATGGTAGGATACCATGATGACCACTTTGGAAAATGTTGAGGGGATGGTAGGATACCATGATGACCACTTTGGAAAATGTTGAGGGGATGGTAGGATACCATGATGACCACTTTGGAAAATGTTGAGGGGATGGTAGGATACCATGATGACCACTTTGGAAAATGTTGAGGGGATGGTAGGATACCATGATTACCACTTTGGAAAATGTTGAGGGGATGGTAGGATACCATGATGACCACTTTGGAAAATGTTGAGGGGATGGTAGGATACCATGATGACCACTTTGGAAAATGTTGAGGGGATGGTAGGATACGTGGTGACCACTTTGGAAAATGTTGAAGGGATGGTAGGATACCATGAGGACCACTTTGGAAAATGTTGAGGGGATGGTAGGATACCATGATGACCACTTTGGAAAATGTTGAGGGGATGGTAGGATACCATGACGGCCACTTTGGAAAATGTTGAGGGGATGGTAGGATACCATGATGACCACTTTGGAAAATGTTGAGGGGATGGTAGGATACCATGATGACCACTTTGGAAAATGTTGAGGGGATGGTAGGATACCATGATGACCACTTTGGAAAATGTTGAGGGGATGGTAGGATACGTGGTGACCACTTTGGAAAATGTTGAAGGGATGGTAGGATACCATGAGGACCACTTTGGAAAATGTTGAGGGGATGGTAGGATACCATGAGGACCACTTTGGAAAATGTTGAGGGGATGGTAGGATACCATGAGGACCACTTTGGAAAATGTTGAGGGGATGGTAAAATACTATGAGGACCACTTTGGAAAATGTTGAGGGGATGGTAGGATACCATGACGGCCACTTTGGAAAATTTTGAGAGGATGGTAGGATACCAAGATGACCACTTTGGAAAATGTTGAGGGGATGGTAGGATACCATGATGACCACTTTGGAAAATGTTGAGAGGATGGTAGGGTACCATGAGGACCACTTTGGAAAACGTTGAGGGGATGGTAGGATACCATGAGGACCACTTTGGAAAATGTTGAGGGGATGGTAAAATACTATGAGGACCACTTTGGAAAATGTTGAGTGGATGGGAGGATACCATGATGACCACTTTGGAAAATGTTGAGGGGATGGTAGGATACCATAAGGGCCACTTTGGAAAATGTTGAGGGGATGGTATGATACCATGATGACCACTTTGGATCAAATCTAAGACCAAGATGACGATATAGGTAATGGATGGACTGAAAAGTAGATAAAATATACAATACAATGCGTAGAATGTATCATCTTCGTATTTCAAAGGAGGCCCTCAGTAGAAGACCTGGGGCATGTGCCCTGGGGGACAGGGCATGGCAACACCCCTGGTGTCCCTCGGTATAGTCGTATAAATATGTCCCAATGCTGCTAACTCTCGTAGATTAAAGTATCACCAACGTTTTCTAATCTTATTCCCTCAGCCAAAACATAGGAAATGTTTCCTGATGAAGGGACATTCGTTAACTTTGGTTTTCCAGCAAGATCTTTGTACCACGACCCACCTTACCATCTTCTTTCCTTTCTCCACTCCACAGTGCAGTTTGAGAACAGTGAGCGTTCACAGGCCAAGGAGGAAGGAGGACGACTGCACCAGCGCCAGAAGAGCTGGACAGCCAAAGTCTTGAAGCAGCCTCAGGCCGAGCAGATGGACAAGGTGGACCCGACCGTCCCACTAGAGAAGCAGAGGTGTGTTTGCATCGCATTTGCAGAATCAGCTGATCCACTATTCATTTTATGTCAGGATAGATACCGGGGCTTTGGTGATAGGAGAATCTCTCTAGACTTCCTCTACCATTACTATAGATGAAATATTACTGCGGACCTCTGTGGTTTTGGCCCCGCTCACCAGGGGTCAGACATCTAGATGCTCCAACCCTGAGGATGATGCTCCACTCCTATAATTTGTACCTTAGGCTAGATCATGGAGCTTTATTGTTGACACAGATGACAAATACACTTTAGATATATACCACCATCGACTATAGGTGGAACAATACTGTACCAGAGCTGGGGGACCCTAGTGAAGAGCTGGGTTGTCTTCCACTGGGTGTCCCTGATGAAGAGCTGGGTCATCTACCACTGGAGTTCCTGGTGAAGAGCTGGGTCGTCTTCCACTATGGGTCCCTGGTGAAGAGCTGGGTCATCTTCCTCTGGGTTCCCTGGTGAAGACCCGAGTCTTCTTCTGCTGGAGGTTCCTGGTGAATACCTGGATTGTCTCCCACTGGAAGTCCCTTGTGAAGAGCTGGGTAGTCTTCCACTGAGTGTCCCTGGGGAAGAGCTGGGTCATCTTCCACTGGGGGCCCCTGGTGAAGAGTTGGGTCATCTTCCACTGGAGGGACCCTGGTGAAGACCTGGGTCTTCTTCCATTGGGAGTCCCTGGTGAAGAGCTGGGTCATCTTCCAATGGGATCCCTGGTGAAGAGTTGGGTCATCTTCCACTGGAGGGACCCTGGTGAAGAGCTGGGTCATCCACCACTGGGGGTCCCTGGGGAAGCGCTGGGTCATCTTCCACTGGGGTCCCTGGTGAAGAGCTTTATCATCTTCCACTGGGATCCCTGGTGAAGAGTTGGGTCATCTTCCACTGGGGGACCCTGGTGAAGTGCTTAGTCGTGTTCCACTGGGGTACCTGGTGAAGAGCTTGATCATGTTCCACTGGGATTCCTGGTGAAGAGTTGGGTCATCTTCAACTGGAGGGACCCTGGTGAAGAGCTGGGTCTTTTTCCACTGGGGGTCCCTGGTGAAGAGCTGGGTCATCTTCCACTGGGGTCCCTGGTGAAGAGCTGGGTCATCCACCACTGGGGGTCCCTGGGGAAGCGCTGGGTCATCTTCCACTGGGATCCCTGGTGAAGAGCTTTATCATCTTCCACTGGGATCCCTGGTGAAGAGCTGGGTCATCTTCCACTGGGGCACCTGGTGAAGAGCTTGATCATCTTCCACTGGGATCCCTGGTGAAGAGCTTGATCATCTTCCACTGGGATCCCTGGTGAAGAGTTGGGTCATCTACCACTGGGGTCCCTGGTGAAGAGCTTGATCATCTTCCACTGGGATCCCTGGTGAAGAGTTGGGTCATCTACCACTGGGGGACCCTGGTGAAGCGCTGGGTCATGTTCCACTGGGGTCCCTGGTGAAGAGCTTGATCATCTTCCACTGGGGTCCCTGGTGAAGAGCTGGGTCATGTTCTACTGGCGTCCCTGGTGAAGAGCTGGGTCTTCTTATTCTGGGGGTCCACACAAATCCATGGCAATACCACATTTTGTCATTTCTTGCCTTGATTTCTGTAGACCCTTCGATTATTCTGATCACGCTGTAAAGTGGAATGACTCCATCCGTTTGGTAACAGAGGAATATTTTGCCCTTCTGATTATTATTGTGGTTTTTGCATGAGATGTGAATGTCATGATATAAAGTAATATCAGATTCATAATTACATAAATGAGAAAAAAAGATATAATAGTCGATGAAAATACAAAACGATCGAAAGGTAATGGTTGTCCCAATGCACTGCATAGCATAAATAGCCGATCAAAAATGTATTTAAAAAAGAAAAGAAAAACAATAAAAATTAAAAATTAATAATAAAAAGTTAAAAATAAAAAAAGTAATTTTAACAAAGAATAACACAAATGAATGACTCAATGAGTGAAATATTCTGGTACACGGGGGGGGGATTTATTATTGTCTTGAAATGCGTCGGCCAGCGAATTTTAGTCCCGGATCTTTGATTGAGAACCGTTCTCGTCCATTGGTGGTTGGTCGGAGTTGAGCATGAGCTCCACCTGCTTTTATCGCAGGTTCTCCACCCACAACTGACATTGGTTGACCGTTAGGTGATGCTCCGGTCTCCTCCGCAGCCTGTTAGGTGACCCTTGTTCTGTTTTCTGATCACAGCTGGTATCACGGTTCGGTGACCCGAGCAGAGGCGGAGAGCAGGCTGCAGTCCTGTCGTGAGGCCAGCTACCTACTGCGGAACAGCGAATCAGGGAACAGCAAATACTCCATCGCTCTCAAGTGAGTAGTAATTCACCCCCCCACCCCACCCCACCCCCAATCCCTACTGTGCTACATGGCAGTCTGCCATAAGGAGGGTGACAACACTCTTCTGTGCTTGAAGGCTCACCTCCACTGCCTCACTTCCATACTAGAATACTTCTGAAGACTTCTGACACCCACCCGAAGCTCTAGTCATCCTTTAGGTCCACCTAAGTCCCTTCTGCTCCTACCCAACACACCCACCCTAAGCTCTAGTCATCCTTTAAGCCCACCTAAGTCCTTTCTGCTTCTACCCAATACACCCACCCTAAGCTCTAGTCATCCTTTAAGTTCACCTAAGTCCCTTCTGCTCCTACCCAACACACCCACCCTAAGCTCTAGTCACCCTTTAAGCCCGCCTAAGTCCTTTCTGCTCCTACCCAACACACACCCTAAGCTCTAGTCATCCTTTAGGTCCACCTAAGTCCCTTCTGCTCCTACCCAACACACCCACCCGAAGCTCTAGTCATCCTTTAAGCCCACCTTAGTTCCTTCTGCTCCTACCCAACACACCCACCCTAAGCTCTAGTCATCCTTTAGGTCCACCTAAGTCCCTTCTGCTCCTACCCAACACACCCACCCGAAGCTCTAGTCATCCTTTAAGCCCACCTTAGTTCCTTCTGCTCCTATCCAACACACCTAACCTAAGCTCTAGTCATCCTTTAAGACCACCTAAGTCCCTTCTGCTCCTACCCAACACACCCACCCGAAGCTCTAGTCATCCTTTAAGCCCACCTTTGTCCCTTCTGCTCCTACCCAACACACCCACCCTAAGCTCTAGTCACCCTTTAAGCCCACCTAAGTCCCTTCTGCTCCTACCCAACACACCCACCCTAAGCTCTAGTCATCCTTTAAGCCCACCTATGTCCCTTCTGCTCCTACCCAACACACCCACCCGAAGCTCTAGTCACCCTTTAAGCCCACCTAAGTCCCTTCTGCTCCTACCCAACACACCCACCTGAAGCTCTAGTCATCCTTTAAGCCCACCTAAGTCTTTTCTGCTCCTACTCAACACACCCACTTTAAGCTCCAGTCATCCTTTAAGCCCACCTACGTTCCTTCTGCTCCTACCCAACACACCCACCCTAAGCTCTAGTCATCCTTTAAGCCCACCTAAGTCCCTTCTGCTCCTATCCAACACACCCACCCGAAGCTCTAGTCATCCTTTAAGCCCGCCTTAGTCCCTTCTGCTCCTGTCCAACACACCCACCCTAAGCTCTAGTCATCCTTTAAGCCCGCCTAAGTCCCTTCTGCTCCTACCCAACACACCCACCCTAAGCTCTAGTCATCCTTTAAGTCCACCTAAGTCCCTTCTGCTCCTACCCAACACACCCACCCTAAGCTCTAGTCATCCTTTAAGCCCACCTAAGTCCCTTCTGCTCCTACCCAACACACCCACCCTAAGCTCTAGTCATCCTTTAAGCCCACCTAAGTCCCTTCTTCTCCTACCCAACACACCCACCCTAAGCTCTAGTCATCCTTTAAGCCCACCTAAGTCCCTTCTGCTTCTGAAGGGCAGCTATTTTCTTGGAAGGGCTCACATGCGCCGAAGTACCATCTCAGGGGGGGGCTAGCACCATCTCCAGGAATGCCATCATCAATGGCAGCCCACAGCCTGGATGGGAACCTTGTGACGGGTTTGTTGTAATGTTCCATATTAAGGTTTTCTCTACTTCCCATTGGCTGTAGAGCCAGTTCGAAGAGGGCTTGTTGAGTCTCCAATCTTCTCAAGGTGGATACCAAAGCTGTGAGTACAGCATCCACTTTAATGGGATCCTGTCAAGATAACAACTTCCAACTTTTTTTTTTTTTAAAGAGGCTCCAGAGTTAGTTTCCATCCTTGCTTCATTGCGTCTGGCTGTATGCAGATCAGCAGTTGCACTTTCACTGTCTGCATGCTTGCCTGAGGTCATTGACTCACCAGGCAGTGAAGCATAAAAGCATTTGCACCTCCAAAAATAAATCGCCGGCAGCATCGATCTTTGTTTTCCTCTGACGATCCCTCTTATTTCATTACTGTAAACCTTTCTCCTTGCAGGACCAGCCAGGGCTGCGTTCACATCATCGTGGCGCAAACCAAGGACAACAAGTTCACCTTGAACCAGACCAGCGGCGTTTTTTGCAGCATCCCAGAGGTCGTCCACTACTACTCCAGCCAAAAGTTACCCTTCAAGGGAGCTGAGCATATGAGCTTGTTATACCCCATTCCCAGAGTACACTAAGCTCTTCAGGCCCCAAGATGCCCCTCTGCTGTCACCCCCTACTCCCTCCTTGCCAACTCTTTAAGGCGCCAATCAGCGGCACTTCTCTTTCGAGTTTGATTTACGCATCTTGGAGACCTGCA
This sequence comes from Staurois parvus, assembly GCF_062004578.1. Classification (NCBI taxonomy): domain Eukaryota; kingdom Metazoa; phylum Chordata; class Amphibia; order Anura; family Ranidae; genus Staurois; species Staurois parvus. The sequence continues at coordinate 49,429 of NW_028320871.1, read as the reverse complement.
CGGCAAATTTCCATTCCTACTGTCAAAGCCCAGGAAGAGTGCCCAGTCTTTTCTGCAAAGAACGATATGGCGGGCCTCTGGACAAGGCCTGACCTCCCTTCAGGGCTTGGTGGTCTGCTGGCAATGTTGGACCAAAGCAAGTCAAGGACCTGACATTAATAAGGACCAATGAATGTTACAGAAGGTTCAGAAGGTGGAGATGGCTCAGAATTGTGTTACAAAGTATCGTCACGTTTTCATCGAGGAACCTCAGTCTGGATTAGTATGTGACGTAGAAGAAATTTGGAAAGAAATTCTCATTTTTGTTGGAGAAATTTAGGATATTGTTACCGTGGCTGAAAATAATGGGTACAAGGCCTGAATAATTCTTGTATGGAAGACACAGGGGTGTTTTTTCTGCTGTTCTGTCCTTCTTTGTCTCATGTCGATAGTTGCTTCCTATGAGGTTGGATGGGACTGGGTGCCCCCCCCATTATACTGTGGTTGTCTGACAACATAGCGAGGAAGGAGGAGGTGGCTTTTTTCAGCTTCGAGCACTTTTCCGAGACAAGCGGTGGCAAGAGAAATTCAGGGGGACAGGATTCTGACACCTCCCTGCCTCTATGTTCCTCTTGCCGCTGTTTTCGGGAAAGTGCTGTAGGTGTCATTATGAAGCGCCTTCCACCAGAAAGGAGATGGACACTTTCTAACAGCACTTGTGGCACTTTCCTGAGGAGGAATGCAGAGGGAGAGGAAGTGTGTTGGCTTCCATTTCCTCTGCATTCCTCTTGCCGCTGTTTGTCACGGGAAAGTGTTGTAGGTGTCGTTATGAAGCGCCTTCCCCCAGAAAGGAGATGGCCACTTTCTAACATCACTTGTGGCACTTTCCTGAGACAAGCCATGGCAAGAGGAATGCAGGGGAGAGGAAGTGTGTTGGCTTCCCTTTCCTCTGCATTCCTCTTGCCGCTGTTTGTTTCGGGAAAGTGCTGTAGGTGCCGTTATGAAGCGCCTTCCACCAGAAAGGAGATGGCCACTTTCTAACAGCACGTGTGGCACTTTGCCAAGACAAGCCATGGCAAGAGGAATGCAGGGGGAGAGGAAGTGTGTTGGCTTCCCTTTCTCTGGATACCTCTTGCCGCTGTTTTCCTGGGAAAGTGCTGTAGGTGCCGTTATGAAGCGCCTTCCACCAAAAAGGAGATGGCCACTTTCTAACAGCACTTGTGGTACTTTGCCAAGACAAGCCGTGGCAAGAGGAATGCAGGGGGAGAGGAAGTGTGTTGGCTTCCCTTTCTCTGGATACCTCTTGCCGCTGTTTTCCTGGGAAAGTGCTGTAGGTGCCGTTATGAAGCGCCTTCCACCAAAAAGGAGATGGCCACTTTCTAACAGCACTTGTGGTACTTTGCCAAGACAAGCCGTGGCAAGAGGAATGCAGGGGGAGAGGAAGTGTGTTGGCTTCCCTTTCCTCTGCATTCCTCTTGCCGCTGTTTGTCATGGGAAAGTGCCACAGGTGCCTTTATGAAGCACCTTCCTCTAGGAAGGAGATGGCCACTTTCTATCAGCACTTACGGCACTTTCCCGAGTCAAGCGGTGGCAAGAGGAATGCAGGAGGAGAGGAAGTGTGTTGGCCTCCCTTCCCTCTGCATTCCTCTTGTCGCTGTTTGTCTCAGGAAAGTGCCGTAGGTGTCGTTATGAAGCGCCTTCCACCAGAAAGGAGATGGCCACTTTCTAACAGCACGTGTGGCACTTTGCCAAGACAAGCCATGGCAAGAGGAATGCAGGGGGAGAGGAAGTGTGTTGGCTTCCCTTTCTCTGGATACCTCTTGCCGCTGTTTTCCTGGGAAAGTGCTGTAGGTGCCGTTATGAAGCGCCTTCCACCAAAAAGGAGATGGCCACTTTCTAACAGCACTTGTGGTACTTTGCCAAGACAAGCCGTGGCAAGAGGAATGCAGGGGGAGAGGAAGTGTGTTGGCTTCCCTTTCTCTGGATACCTCTTGCCGCTGTTTTCCTGGGAAAGTGCTGTAGGTGCCGTTATGAAGCGCCTTCCACCAAAAAGGAGATGGCCACTTTCTAACAGCACTTGTGGTACTTTGCCAAGACAAGCCGTGGCAAGAGGAATGCAGGGGGAGAGGAAGTGTGTTGGCTTCCCTTTCCTCTGCATTCCTCTTGCCGCTGTTTGTCATGGGAAAGTGCCACAGGTGCCTTTATGAAGCACCTTCCTCTAGGAAGGAGATGGCCACTTTCTATCAGCACTTACGGCACTTTCCCGAGTCAAGCGGTGGCAAGAGGAATGCAGGAGGAGAGGAAGTGTGTTGGCCTCCCTTCCCTCTGCATTCCTCTTGTCGCTGTTTGTCTCAGGAAAGTGCCGTAGGTGTCGTTATGAGGCGCCTTCCACCAGAAAGGAGATGACCACTTTCTAACAACACTTACAGCACTTTCCCTAGACAAGCCGTGGCAAGAGGAATGCAGGAGGAGAGGAAGTGTGTTGGCCTCTCTTCCCTCTGAATTCCTTTTGCCGCGGCTTGTGTCGGGAAAGTGCATAGAGTCTGAAAAAAGAGACCATTTCCTTCCTAGCCGCGAGGTTGGACTGGGCGACCCCTTCTCCCTGTGACCGTCCAATCACATAGCTAGGAAGGAGACATTTGCTTTTTTCGGCCATGACCACTTTACGAGGACAAGTGGCGACAAGAGGAATTCAGTGGGATTGGAGCTTGACATGTGTCCTCTGCACTCCTTTTTCCGGTACTGGTCTTAGGAAAGTGCCTTGAGTGCCATTAAGAAGCAGCCAACTCCTTCCTAGCTATGTCGCGGGGAGAGGGGTATGCCAGGTCTGACCTAATAGGTAGAAAGGAGGCAGCCATTAATAATGGCACTTACTGTACTTTCCTGAGACAAGCAGCGGCAAGAGGAATGCAGAGGGAGCATGTCAGCCTCCAATCCCACTGAATCTCTCTAATTTCCACTTGCACCAGGAAAGTGCTCGGAGCTGAGAAAAGCGACCATGTCGTTCGGAAGTATGCTGATGGACTGCCATGGGGGGAATGAGGCGCCCAGTCCAACCTCATGGCTAAGAAGGAAATGTTCTCTTTTCTTGACCCTATGCACTTTCTCAAAACAAGTGGTGGTGAGAGGAATTCAGATGGAAGGGAGGCCAACACACTTCTTCTCACCCTGCATTCCTCTTGCCATGGCTTGTCTCGGGAAAGTGCTGTAAGTGTTGCTATGAAGTGGCCTTCACCATCCCAGTGGAAGGCGCTTCCCAACGTAACCTGCTGCACGTTCCCTGAGACAAGCCATGGCAAGAGGAACGCAGAGGGAGAGGGAGCATGCCAGCCTCCAATTCCACTGAATCTCTCTAATTGCCACATGTAGCAGGAAAAGTGCTCAGAGATGAGAAAAGTGACCGTGTCCTTCCTAAGTATGCTGATGGACAGCCATGGGGTGAACAAGGCGCCCAGTCCAACCTCATGGCTAGGAAGGAAATGTTCTCTTTTCTTGGCCCTATGCACTTTCCCGAAACAAGTGACGGCAAAAGGAATTCAGAGGGAAGGGAGGCCAACACACTTCTCACCCTGCATTCCTCTTGCCATGGCTTGTCTCGGGAAAGTGCTGTAAGTGTTGCTATGAAGTGGCCATCACCTTCCCAGTGGAAGGCGCTTCCCAACGGAACCTTCCACACGTTCCCTGAGACAAGCCATGGCAAGAGGTAATGCAGAGGGAGAGGGAGCATGCCAGCCTCCAATTCCACTGAATTTCTCTAATTGCCACATGTAGCAGGAAAGTGCTCAGAATTGAGAAAAGTGACCGTGTCCTTCCTAAGTATGCTGATGGACAGCCATGGGGCGAACAAGGCGCCCAGTCCAACCTCATGGCTAGGAAGGAAATGTTCTCTTTTCTTGGCCCTATGCACTTTCCCGAAACAAGTGACGGCAAAAGGAATTCAGAGGGAAGGGAGGCCAACACACTTCTTCTCACCCTGCATTCCTCTTGCCATGGCTTGTCTCGGGAAAGTGCTGTAAGTGTTGCTATGAAGTGGCCATCACCTTCCCAGTGGAAGGCGCTTCCCAACGGAACCTTCCGCACGTTCCCTGAGACAAGCCATGGCAAGAGGTAATGCAGAGGGAGAGGGAGCATGCCAGCCTCCAATTCCACTGAATCTCTCTAATTGCCACATGTAGCAGGAAAGTGCTCGGAGTTGAGAAAAGTGACCGTGTCCTTCCTAAGTATGCTAATGGACAGCCATGGGGCGAACGAGGCGCCCAGTCCAACCTCATGGCTAGGAAGGTAATGGTATTTTTTCTTGGCCCTATGCACTTTCCCAAAACAAGTGACGGCAAAAGGAATTCAGAGGGAAGGGAGTCCAACACACTTCTCCCCCTGCATTCCTCTTGCCATGGCTTGTCTCGGAAAAGTGCCTTAAGTGTTGCTATGAGGTGGTCATCACCTTCCCAGTGGAAGGCGCTTCCCAATGGAACCTGCCGCACTTTTCCTGAGACAAGCCATGGCAAGAGGAACACAGAGGGAGAGGAAGTGTGTTGGCCTCCCTTCCTTCTGAATTCCTCTTGCTGCCACTTTTTTTCGGGAATAAAAGTGTTCTCTTTTCTTGGCCCTATGCACTTTCCCAAAACAAGTGGCAGCAAAAGGATTTCAGAGGAAAGGGAGGCCAACACACTTCTCCCCCTGCATTCCTCTTGCCATGGCTTGTCTCAGGAAAGTTCTGTAAGTGTTGCTATGAAGTGGCTTTCACCTTCCCAGTGGAAGACGCTTCCCATCGGAACCTGCCACAATTTTCCTGAGACAAGCCATGGCAAGAGGAACGCAGAGGGAGAGGACGTGTGTTAGCCTCCCTTCCCTCTGAATTCCTCTTGCCGCCACTTTTTTCGGGAACGTGCATAAGGCCAAGAAAAAAGGCCATTTCCTTCCAAGCCATGAGGTTGGACTGGGTGTCCCATTTCCCCCGTCCATGGTATATTTAGGAAGGAGAAGTCCCTCTGAATTTCTCCTGCTGCAGCAAACAGGCAAATCCTCTCAGAGCCAAGAAAATCAATCATCTCCCTCCTAGTTGTGTTGTGGGACGAAGGAGGGTGCCCAGTTTGACCCCATCGCTAGGGTTAGGAGGCAACTAACCACATGGGACAATCTACTACTTGCGCTTTGTCCCATGGGGGACGGAACAGTGAAAATCAATCATCTCCCTCCTAGTTGTGTTGTTGGGTGGAGGAGGGTGCCCAGTTTGACCCCATAGCTAGGGTTAGGAGGCAACTAACCACATGGGACAATCTACTACTTGCGCAGTGAAAAAAAAAAGTCTTCATGATGGTCCTTCTTTAAAATGGACCTTGCACTAAAATTGAAGGTCTACCTATTCCATCACCCCAGACCCCACGTCTCAAAATTAAACAAAAAAAAAACTCCTGGTGGGAAACAAAAGTTCTCCATCCATTCAGCTTTCATGCATGGTGACTGGGTGGTGGTCACGGTCCTTCCGATTATGGGACTGACGAAGGTCCCGAAACTGGCCAGTATATGCTCCGGCATGGTGCGGAGGCATCTTCAGGGGAGATTTGGGCGTACTCCTCATTCCTGGGATCTCAATGGAAGGATCGTGGCAGGAACGCGCCAGGGCTTAAGTAGGCCACCCCGAAATCGCGGTGCAAAGTGCGGTATCGGATCGCACGGGTGTGAGTACTCAGGAGATCCGATTCTGGTGCGGACAAAAAAAAAAGGGTCCTGCGCCTTTTTCGGTGTAGATGCGGGGGCGGACTGACCATTTGGAAACTCGGGCACTGCCCGAGGGCCCGGGGTCAGTAGGGGGCCCCATGAGATGCCCCTGGTACCTTTTTCATAGGCTTTTTTGAGTTTGGGCAAGGACACAGAGGTCCCATGATCTCCTATTGCCCGGGGGCCCCATGAGTTGTCAGTCCACCCCTGTGTAGATGCCTGCAGTTTGAACCATATTGCAGCCCACAGAATTTGCATGTGACTTGCGCAGGAATGCGGGGCGGGGCCTGTGCGAATCACATGGGATATGCCGCACCGCAGAAGTGTCAACCCGGGCTGAACATCGCAACGAGGAAACGAAAAGTCGGAATTCTATGATCAGAGCTGCTTTGGCTTCAATAAAAATGTATTAGAGAGGAGGTTGTAATTCACCCCAATGGCCAGGAGATGGCGAAACACACACACAGTCTTTCTCCCCATCTCCATTTCCAGTGCAGGTTCCCTCCTGGCATCTATGTGCTTGTATTATATATATATATATGTACTAATAAATGATTGTCAGCAGATGTGTCTCCATCCCATTATTACACTACATACAGAGAACGCAGCCATCAAAGGACTACAAGTCCCAGCATGTCCTGCCATCCGGAAGCACCCTGACGCAAGTCCATTTGCCAATCTTGGGAAAGAGGATTTTTTTTGCACACCCTCCTTAAAGCATATCCTCAGTCTCCCCTCCCCCAGTGATCAGACTGTACATTGTAACTTTGCAGAAGAAAAAGAAGGCATTTCCTCAGTCTCCTCCCCCAGTGATCAGACTGTACATTGTAACTTTGTAGAAGGAGGAGGAGTCATTTCCTCAGTCTCCCCTCCCCCAGTGACCACACTGTACATTGTAACTTTGTAGAAGGAGGAGGAGGCGTTTCCTCAGTCTCTCCTCCCCCAGTGATCAGACTGTACATTGTACCTTTGTAGGAGGAGGAGGCATTTCCTCAGTCTCCTCCCCCAGTGATCAGACTGTACATTGTAACTTTGTAGAAGGAGGAGGAAGTATTTCCTCAGTCTCCCCTCCCCCAGTGATCAGACTATACATTGTAACTTTGTAGAAAGAGGAGGAGGAGTCATTTCCTCAGTCTCCTCCCTCAGTGATCAGACTGTACATTGTAACTTTGTAGAAGAAGTAGGAGGAATTTCCTCAGTCTCCCTCCCCCAGTGATCAGACTGTACATTATAAGTTTGTAGAAGGAGGAGGAGGCATTTCCTCAGTCTCCTCCCCCAGTGATCAGACTGTACATTGTAACTATGTAAAAGGAGGAGGAGTCATTTCCTCAGCCTCCTCCCCCAGTGATCAGACTGTACATTATACCTTTGCAGAAGGAGGAGGAATTTCCTCAGTCTCCCTCCCCCAGTGATCAGACTGTACATTATAACTTTGTAGAAGGAGGAGGAGGCATTTCCTCAGTCTCCCCTCCCCCAGTGATCAGACTGTACATTGTAACTTTGCAGCAAAGTGGGAGGCAGCATCAGGGGCTAATCTGTGTCAACCATTTGTGAACACAGCCAAGAACTATTGCAAAGGCATCAAAGACGTCACCTCTCAATCGGTATCTCAGTTCAGGAAAATAGATGGAGACCCTGGATGATGCCTGTACAAAGATGGCGCCGTCCGTATCAGAGAGAGAAGCAGATGAAGGCGTTGTCAGGGGGGAGTCCTGTGATTCCTGAGGATATAAATACCTGGAAATGTGAAAAGAAACACTAGTAACCAGGGGCGGACTGACAACTCATGGGGCCCCCGGGCAATAGCGGATCATGGGGCCCCTCTGTCCTAGCCCACACTCAAACCACACCCAAAAAAACCTATGAACGTTACCTATGAAAGGGCATCTCATGGGGCCCCCTACAGACCCCGGGCCCTCGGGCAGTGCCCAAGTGCCCGAATGGTCAGTCCGCCCCTGCTACTAACAATAAAAAATATTCATCTGATGACAGGTCCACTTTAAACCCACCGCCAGCATTTTAGGAAGGAGGGGTGAGCAGCGGCTCCATATTCTCTGACCCTCCGGGTTCTTTTGGAGAATAAAACGTCAAATCAACACAAAGACACCGCAAGGCCGTCCTGCTCATCGGGCCGCTTCCCTCCCGAGACAGTCGCTGATGTTCCATGGGAAATTGTAGGGAGGTTCTCTTTAGGGTGGAAAGGTCAATAGCTCCCTGCCTGCCATGTAATATGTTGATTCAGAGTGAAGAGGAAGTTAGAACAAAACACGCATTTCTCAGAAAAAAAAACCAAAAAAGTAGTATTGTGAAATATACAGTAAATACACATACAGGCCCAAAGTACTGCGGCACTACTGACCGCCTTCATCCTGCTTTCTGCCTGGAAGGTGTCTAACCGGATCTCCTCTAAAATGTAGACGCAGGACCCCAGATGATACAGGCATGGGAATCTTGCTGCCTGTGTACAATGGTCTTTATATTATATATGGGTGTCCTCACATCCAGGTCCTTTATGAAAGTGAATGATGTTTACACGTGACCAAGTCTCACTGTTACAATATCTGTTCTGCTCACATGATTGTCCCAGCTGTAGTAGAGTCCAAGAAATCAAGATATTGTGAACTAATGAACTTAATACTTTCAGTACACAGGGGTGGATACCATCTCCCTTGGGAGCTTTATCAATGTTAATGATGTTTAAACACGACTAGATCTCCTTTTAAATATTGTTACAATACCTGTTCTGCACACGTGATTGCTCCAGATGAAGTAGAGTCCAAGAAATCAAAATATTGTAAATGAATGAACTTTATACTTTCAGTACACAGGGGTGGGTACCATCTCCCTTAGGAGCTTTATCAATGTTAACGATGTTTGAACATGACCAAATCTCCTTTTAAATAATGTTACAATATATGTTCTACACCCGTGATTGTCCCAGCTGTAGTACGGTCCAAGAAATCAAGATATTGTGAATTAATGCACTTAATACTTTCAGTACACAGGGGTGCATACAATCTCCCTTAGGAGCTTTATAAATGTGAATGATGTTTAAACACAACTAGATCTCCTTTTAAATGTTACAATTCTACACCCATGATTGTCCCAGCTGTAGTAGAGTCCAAGAAATCAAGATATTGTGAATTAATGAACTTAATACTTTCAGTACACAGGGGTGGGTACCATCTTCCTTAGGAGCTTTATCAATGTTAATTATGTTTAAACACGACTAGATCTCCTTTTAAATATTGTTACAATATCTTTTCTACACCTGTGATTGTCCCAGCTGTAGTAGAGTCTAAGAAATCAAGATATTGTGAATTAATGAACTTAATACTTTCAGTACACAGGGGTGGATACCATCTCCCTTAGGAGCTTTATCAATGTGAATGATGTTTATACATGACAAAATCTCCTTTTAAATGTTACAATTCTACACCCATGATTGTCCCAGCTGTAGTACGGTCCAAGAAATCAAGATATTGTGAATTAATGCACTTAATACTTTCAGTACACGGGTTGGATACCATCTCCCTTAGGAGCTTTATCAATGTGAATGATGTTTACACATGACCAAATCTCCTTTTAAATATTGTTACAATACCTGTTCTGCACCCGTGAATGGTGCTCTACACCCATGATTGTCCCAGCTGTAGTATGGTCCAAGAAATCAAGATATTGTGAATTAATGAACTTAATACTTTCAGTACACAGGGGTGGATACCATCTTCCTTAGGAGCTTTATCAATGTGAATGATGTTTATACACTACCAAATCTCCTTTTAAATGTTAAAATTCTACACCCATGATTGTCCCAGCTGAAGTAGAGTCTAAGAAATCAAGATATTGTGAATGAATGAACTTAATACTTTCAGTACACAGGGGTGGGTACCATCTCCCTTAGGAGCTTTATCAATGTTAATTATGTTTAAACACGACTAGATCTCCTTTTAAATATTGTTACAATATCTTTTCTACACCTGTGATTGTCCCAGCTGTAGTAGAGTCTAAGAAATCAAGATATTGTGAATTAATGAACTTAATACTTTCAGCACACAGGGGTGGACACTATCTCCCTTTGGAGCTTTACCAATGTTAACAATGTTTGAACATGACCAAATCTCTTTTTAAATATTGTTACAATATATTTTCTACAACCATGATTGTCCCAGCTGAAGTAGAGTAGAAGAAATCAAGATATTGTGAACTAATGAACTTAATACTTTCAGTACACAGGGGTGGATACCATCTCCCTTAGGAGCTTTATCAATGTGAATGATGTTTATACATGACCAAATCTTTGAAATGTTACAATTCTACACCCATGATTGTCCCAGCTGTAGTACGGTCCAAGAAATCAAAATATTGTGAATTAATGCACTTAATACTTTCAGTACACAGGAGTTGATACCATGTCCCTTAGGAGCTTTATCAATGTGAATGATGTTTACACATGACCAAATCTCCTTTTAAATATTGTTACAATACCTGTTCTGCACCCGTGAATGGTGCTCTACACCCATGATTGTCCCAGCTGTAGTATGGTCCAAGAAATCAAGATATTGTGAATTAATGAACTTAATACTTTCAGTACACAGGGGTGGATACCATCTTCCTTAGGAGCTTTATCAATGTGAATGATGTTTATACACTACCAAATCTCCTTTTAAATGTTAAAATTCTACACCCATGATTGTCCCAGCTGAAGTAGAGTCTAAGAAATCAAGATATTGTGAATGAATGAACTTAATACTTTCATTACACAGGGGTGGGTACCATCTTCCTTAGGAGCTTTATCAATGTTAATTATGTTTAAACACGACTAGATCTCCTTTTAAATATTGTTACAATATCTTTTCTACACCTGTGATTGTCCCAGCTGTAGTAGAGTCTAAGAAATCAAGATATTGTGAATTAATGAACTTAATACTTTCAGTACACAGGGGTGGATACCATCTCCCTTAGGAGCTTTATCAATGTGAATGATGTTTATACATGACAAAATCTCCTTTTAAATGTTACAATTCTACACCCATGATTGTCCCAGCTGTAGTACGGTCCAAGAAATCAAGATATTGTGAATTAATGCACTTAATACTTTCAGTACACAGGGGTTGATACCATGTCCCTTAGGAGCTTTATCAATGTGAATGATGTTTACACATGACCAAATCTCCTTTTAAATATTGTTACAATACCTGTTCTGCACCCGTGAATGGTGCTCTACACCCATGATTGTCCCAGCTGTAGTATGGTCCAAGAAATCAAGATATTGTGAATTAATGAACTTAATACTTTCAGTACACAGGGGTGGATACCATCTTCCTTAGGAGCTTTATCAATGTGAATGATGTTTATACACTACCAAATCTCCTTTTAAATGTTAAAATTCTACACCCATGATTGTCCCAGCTGAAGTAGAGTCTAAGAAATCAAGATATTGTGAATGAATGAACTTAATACTTTCATTACACAGGGGTGGGTACCATCTTCCTTAGGAGCTTTATCAATGTTAATTATGTTTAAACACGACTAGATCTCCTTTTAAATATTGTTACAATATCTTTTCTACACCTGTGATTGTCCCAGCTGTAGTAGAGTCTAAGAAATCAAGATATTGTGAATTAATGAACTTAATACTTTCAGCACACAGGGGTGGACACTATCTCCCTTTGGAGCTTTATCAATGTTAACAATGTTTGAACATGACCAAATCTCTTTTTAAATATTGTTACAATATATTTTCTACAACCATGATTGTCCCAGCTGAAGTAGAGTAGAAGAAATCAAGATATTGTGAACTAATGAACTTAATACTTTCAGTACACAGGGGTGGATACCATCTCCCTTAGGAGCTTTATCAATGTGAATGATGTTTATACATGACCAAATCTTTGAAATGTTACAATTCTACACCCATGATTGTCCCAGCTGTAGTACGGTCCAAGAAATCAAAATATTGTGAATTAATGCACTTAATACTTTCAGTACACAGGAGTTGATACCATGTCCCTTAGGAGCTTTATCAATGTGAATGATGTTTACACATGACCAAATCTCCTTTTAAATATTGTTACAATACATGTTCTGCACCCGTGAATGGTGCTCTACACCCATGATTGTCCCAGCTGTAGTATGGTCCAAGAAATCAAGATATTGTGAATTAATGAACTTAATACTTTCAGTACACAGGGGTGGATACCATCTTCCTTAGGAGCTTTATCAATGTGAATGATGTTTATACATGACCAAATCTCCTTTTAAATGTTAAAATTCTACACCCATGATTGTCCCAGCTGAAGTAGAGTCTAAGAAATCAAGATATTGTGAAATTAAATATCACCTCCCTTAGGAGCTTTATCAATGAGAATGATGTTTACACATGACCAAATCTCCTTTTATATAATTTAGCAATATCGTTTCTACACCTATGATTGTCCCAGCTGTAGTAGAGTCCAAGAAATCAAGATATTGTGAATGAATGAATTTAATACTTTCAGTACACAGGGGTGGATACCATCTCCCTTAGGAGCTCTATCAGTGTTAATGATGTTTCTACACAACAAAATCTCCTTTTAAATAATGTTTCAATATCTGTTCTACACCCATGATTATGTTCTACACCCAATGTTAATAGTGTTCTACACCCATGATTGTCCCAGCTGAAGTAGAGTCCAAGAAATCAAGATATTGTGAATTAATGAACTTAATACTTTCAGTACACAGGGGTGGATGCCATCTCCCTTAGGAGCTTTATCAGTGTTAACGATGTCTCCATTTACCATTTTTCCAGTGACCCCTGTGCCTCAAGCAACCCTTTTGACTCAAGAAACCCCTAAATCTCCAGGGACCTCTGTGTCTCCAGTGAACCCTATTTCTTGAGCAACCCTTATGGCTCCAGGAAACTTCGGAATTCCAGCCAACTCTGTATCTTCTGAGATCTTTTTTGTCTTGCAGTGAATCAGTGTCTCCAGTGACCCATATGTCTCCAGCAACCCCTATGACTCCAGCAACTCTTGAGACTCTAGCAACCCCTTTGTCAACAACAGTCTGAGTCTCCAATGACCTCTGTGCTTCCAGTGACCCCTGTGCCTCAAGAAACCCTTATGACTCTAGCAACCCCTGAGTGTCCAGTGACCTCTGTGTCTCCATCAAACCCTATGTCTCAAACAACCCTTGTGACTCCAGGAAACATTGGAACTTTCACCAACTCTGTATCTTCTGAGATCTTTTTCATCTCGTGGTGAATCATTGTCTCCAATGACCCCTAAGTTTCCAGCAATCCTTGTGGCTCCAGCCACCCCTTTGTCATGAGCAGCCCCTGAGTCTCCATTGACCTCTGTGTTTCCAGTTACCAAGGTGCCTTAAGCAACCCCTAAGTCTCCAGTGACCTCTGTGTCTCCAGCGAACCCTATGTCTTGAGCAACCCTTATGACTCCAGGTAACTTTGGAAATCCAGACAACTCTGTATCTTCTGAGATCTTTTTCGTCTCGCAGTGGAATCATTGTCTCCAGTGACCCCTAAGACTCCAGCAATCCTTATGGCTCCAGCCACCCCTTTGTCATAAGCAGCCCCTGAGTCTCCATTGACCTCTGTGTTTCCAGTGACCCCTGTGCCTCAAGCAACCCTTATGACTCAAACATCTCCTGAATCTCCAGTGAACTATGTGTCTCCATCGAACCCTATGTCTCAAGCAACCCTTATGACTCCAGGAAACTTCGGAACTCCAGCCAACTCTGTATCTTCTGAGATCTTTTTAGTCTCGCAGTGAATCAATGTCTTTAGCAACCCCTATGACTCCAGCAACTCTTGAGACTCTAGCAACCCCTTTGTCAACAACAGCCCGAGTCTCCAATGACCTCTGTGCTTCCAGTGACCCCTGTGCCTCAAGAAACCCTTATGACTCCAGCAACCCCTGAGTCTCCAGTGACCTCTGTGTCTCCATCAAACCCTATGTCTCAAACAACCCTTATCACTTCAGGAAACATTGGAACTCTCGCCAACTCTGTATCTTCTGAGATCTTTTTCATCTCGTGGTGAATCAGTGTCTCCAGTGACCCCTAAGTTTCCAGCAATCCTTGTGGCTCCAGCCACCCCTTTGTTATAAGCAGCCCCTGAGTCTCCATTGACCTCTGTGTTTTCAGTGACCCCGTGCCTCAAGCAACCCTTATGACTGAAGCGACCCGAGTCTCCAGTGACCTCTGTGTCTCCAGCGAATCCTATGTCTCGAACAACCCTTATGACTCCAGGAAACATTGGAACTCTCGCCAACTCTGTATCTTCTGAGATCTTTTTCATCTTGCGGTGAATCAGTGTGTGACGGGAGCGACTTTTGGGGGTGGGGGGACCCCTGTATCATCTCCCCAAATCATTATGTTTAACCCACCCTGTGCCTGTTTAAGGGTACAGGGTGTACATGTGAATGTCCCAGTATTGTGCATTTGTGTGTTGTCCTTTGTCTAGGCCACATGGCTGTCCATTGTTTGTTTGCCATGTGCTCCCCCCATGGTGCTGTGCCTTCCTGTCCAGCAAACTATTATGGGATGTACTGTTTGTGTATTGGTGTGGGGGTTGGTCAATGTCCTTTGCCGCATCCCATTGTTCTGTGTCTTGGGTTGGTTGGGGTGGTTCCCCGTAGCCCTTCCCACTGATAGGGTGGGCTGATGATGTATTTCCTGTTCCTGGTTGTGTTTCCCCGCCCTCTGTATATATTCTGTGTTTTGTGTTAAAATAAAGAGTTGGCTTTCTGTTTTAAGAGCTGGGTGCTGTCTATTTCCTGAGGGATTTCAAGGGCGTGGTCCGTGGATGGTGTTCGGACAGGGGAAGCTGTGGTATAACGGAATATACCCAAGGGCTGTCGGGTACCTGTTCCGTTACACAGTGTCTCTAGTGACCCATGTGCTCCAGGGACTCCTGTTACTTACAGTGACCTCCCAGTGACTCCTGTCTATCCAGTGACTCTATGTCCCCAGTGAGCTCTGTGCTCCTGCTACTCCTGTGTCTCCATTTTCCTCGGTGACCCCTGTGCACCACTGTGTCTCCAGTACCTCCACAGTGGCCTTTGTCTGCCTGTGACCCCAGTGTGCCCTAGGCACCTCTATAACACCATCATCTCCACACAGCCCCAGGTACACTTCTGTATTTTTGGACCATGTGTCTCCCTGTGGATACAGACCCATGTCCCCTGTCCATGACAGTTCAGGTGTAACCGCACCATTTCCTTTGTTAGGTGCACCACAGTGCTCCTGCACTCTGATTTACAGTTTGTTGTCATTATATATATTGTGATTATTGCAAGAATAACTGTTCCTGATTAGCTGGGGGGGTATTGGTTTTGAACGCGCTTTCGCCCGGTCAGCAGATTCTCCGGCTGACAAATTGGGAATTTCAGAATTTTCAGCATCTAAATATAAAACTGATGATTTTCTTCCTCTTTTTGACTTCTGCTTGTGGCTAAAAAGGAAGCAGAACTGTCTGTGAAGTGCGATCAACAATCTTTTCATTTCTGTGGAATTCGCAATTCCGAGGAACATTGGGAGCGAGAGTCAAATGAGTGATTTGCTTTCTGTACGGTACTAAAGAAAGCAAACGTCATGAAAGGTCAGAACCAGTTTCTTGGATATATGGATTCTGCAGCTACGCCTATGCTGCTCTGGCCATATTCTCCTCTTCTTTTTTGCAGCAGTGCAGTCGATCGTGGGGATAGACCGCCATTGTTTAAAGCCTTTTCTTCACCCAAACTACTGCTGATGAGTTACAAAGTCTTGGAAAGTCCCAAAGAGAGTCTGAGATGATAAAATATAGTGGTTCATTCATCACTAAACCTAATACTTTCAGTACACAAGGGTGGACACCATCTCACCTAGGGGCGGTAGTAAAATGAGTGTTTTTCAAAAATACCAAATCTCTTACAACATCTGCTCTACACCAGGATAATAATTATTAATAGATAATAAATATGTAATAGAATGTAAGAAATTAAGATATGAACCTATCTACCTAATACTTTAAGTACAGAGGGATGGATAGCATCTAGTCATAGTGTTTTATTAAAGGTAACGTTGTTCCTAAATTAATCTTTTTTTAAATAATGTTACAACATCTTCTCTACACCAGGATTATAATTATTAATAGATAATAAATACATAATAAATGGAAAAGAAATTAAGATATGAACCTATCTATCTAATACTTTAAGTACACAGGGATGGATAGCATCTAGTCATAGTGTTTTATTAAACGTAACGTTCTTAAATGAATCTTTTTTTAAATAATGTTACAACATCTGCTCTGCACCAGGATAATAATTATTAATAGATAATAAATACATAATACATGGAAAGGGAATTAAGATATGAACCTATCTATCTAATACTTTAAGTACACAGGGATGGATAGCATCTAGTCATAGTGTTTTATTAAACGTAACGTTCTTAAATGAATCTTTTTTTAAATAATGTTACAACATCTTCTCTGCACCAGGATAATAATTATTAATAGATAATAAATACATAATACATGGAAAGGGAATTAAGATATGAACATATCTACCTAATACTTTAAGTACACAGGGATGGATAGCATCTAGTCATAGTGTTTTATTAAAGGTAACGTTGTTCCTAAATTAATCTTTTTTTAAATAATGTTACAACATCTTCTCTACACCAGGATTATAATTATTAATAGATAATAGGGTAATAAATATGTAATAGAATATCTACCTAATTCTTTAAGTACACAGGGATGGATAGCATCTAGTCATAGTGTTTTATTAAAAGGTAACGTTATTCTTAAATTCATCTTTTTTTAAATAATGTTACAACATCTGCTCTACACCAGGATAATAATTATTAATAGATAATAAATATGTAATAGAATGTAAGAAATTAAGATATGAACATATCTACCTAATACTTTAACTACACAGGGATGGATAGCATCTAGTCATAGTGTTTTATTAAACGTAACGTTCTTAAATGAATCTTTTTTTAAATAATGTTACAACATCTGCTCTGCACCAGGATAATAATTATTAATAGATAATAAATACATAATAAATGGAAAAGAAATTAAGATATGAACCTATCTATCTAATACTTTAAGTACACAGGGATGGACAGCATCTAGTCATAGTGTTTTATTAAACGTAACGTTCTTAAATGAATCTTTTTTTAAATAATGTTACAACATCTGCTCTGCACCAGGATAATAATTATTAATAGATAATAAATACATAATACATGGAAAGGGAATTAAGATATGAACCTATCTATCTAATACTTTAAGTACACAGGGATGGATAGCATCTAGTCATAGTGTTTTATTAAAGGTAACGTTGTTCCTAAATTAATCTTTTTTTAAATAATGTTACAACATCTTCTCTGCACCAGGATAATAATTATTAATAGATAATAAATACATAATACATGGAAAGGAAATTAAGATATGAACATATCTACCTAATACTTTAAGTACATAGGGATGGATAGCATCTAGTCATAGTGTTTTATTAAAGGTAACGTTGTTCCTAAATTAATCTTTTTTTAAATAATGTTACAACATCTTCTCTACACCAGGATTATAATTATTAATAGATAATAGGGTAATAAATATGTAATAGAATATCTACCTAATTCTTTAAGTACACAGGGATGGATAGCATCTAGTCATAGTGTTTTATTAAAAGGTAACGTTGTTCTTAAATTCATCTTTTTTTAAATAATGTTACATCTGCTCTACACCAGGATAATAATTATTAATAGATAATAAATATGTAATAGAATGTAAGAAATTAAGATATGAACATATCTACCTAATACTTTAACTACACAGGGATGGATAGCATCTAGTCATAGTGTTTTATTAAACGTAACGTTCTTAAATGAATCTTTTTTTAAATAATGTTACAACATCTGCTCTGCACCAGGATAATAATTATTAATAGATAATAAATACATAATAAATGGAAAAGAAATTAAGATATGAACCTATCTATCTAATACTTTAAGTACACAGGGATGGATAGCATCTAGTCATAGTGTTTTATTAAAGGTAACGTTGTTTCTAAATTCATCTTTTTTTAAATAATGTTACAACATCTGCTCTACACCAGGATTATAATTATTAATAGATAATAGGGTAATAAATATGTAATAGAATAGCTACCTAATTCGTTAAGTACACAGGGATGGATAGCATCTAGTCATAGTGTTTTATTAAAGGTAACGTTGTTCCTAAATGAACCTTTTTTAAAATAAAGTTACAACATCTGAAACTGCCCCGGCTAAAGGAGGGTCTAAGAGCTTAGTTGTAGCAGCTCATGAACTATCGAACTTAATACTTTTAGTACACAGGGATGAATATTATCTGGTCCTGGTGCTTTATCAAACCTAATACATAACTCTTCTTAGACAATGTTACAACATCTGCAGTATGTCCAGGACTCTCCTATCTGAAATAGAGTTTATGAAATGAAGATATAGTAGTTCATTAATTACTACATTTAATACTTTTAGTACACAAGGGTGGATACCATCTCACCTAAAGGCTTTTGCAAAGTTAATGTTGTTTAAACATGACCAAATCTCTTTTTAAATAATGTTACATCATCTGCTCTACACCAAAGTAATAATTATTAATAGATAATAAATACAGTATGTAATAGAATGTAAGAAATGAAAATATGAACATATCTATCTAATACTTTGAGTACCCAGGGATGGATATCATCTGGCCACGGAACTTTATCAAATGCAATGTTGTTCTTAACCGAATCTCTTTATAAATAATGTTACATCTCCTGTACATCTGAAACTGTCCCAGCTATAAGAGGGCCTAAATAGATTAGATATAGCAGTTTGTGAACAACCCAACTTAATACTTTTAGCACACTGAGATGGATTCTCTCTGGTCCTGGTGCTTTATCAAACCCAATGCATAACTTAGTACAGATTTTCTTGTTAAATGTTGCTAAAGCACCTGCTGTATGTCTGGGACTCTCTCGGATAAATTAGAATCTAGGAAGTTAGGAGATAGTGGTTTATAAATATATTAACTTAATACTTTAAGTACCCAGGGGTGGATATCATCTGGCCACGATGCTTTATCAATGCCAATGCATAACTAAGTACGGAATTTTTGATAAATGTTGCTACAGCACCTGCTGTATGTCGGGACTCTTCTAGCTGAAATTGAGTCTAAGAAACGAAGATATAGCGGTTTATAAATATATGAACTTAATACTTTAAGTACCCAGGGGTGGATATCATCTGGCCACGATGCTTTATCAAACCTAATGCATAACTAAGACTTTTCTAGCTGAAATCGAACCTACGAAATGAAGATGTAGTGATGTATTAATAAATGAATCTAATACTTTAAGTACCCAGGGGTGGATATCATCTGGTCCTGGTGCTTTATCAATCCCAATGCAGATTTTTTTGTTAAATGTTGCTACAGCACCTGCTGTATGTCGGGACTCTTCTAGCTGAAATTGAGTCTAAGAAACGAAGATATAGCGGTTTATAAATATATGAACTTAATACTTTAAGTACCCAGGGGTGGATATCATCTGGCCACGATGCTTTATCAAACCTAATGCATAACTAAGACTTTTCTAGCTGAAATCGAACCTACGAAATGAAGATGTAGTGATGTATTAATAAATGAATCTAATACTTTAAGTACCCAGGGGTGGATATCATCTGGTCCTGGTGCTTTATCAATCCCAATGCAGATTTTTTTGTTAAATGTTGCTACAGCACCTGCTGTATGTCGGGACTCTTCTAGCTGAAATCGAGTCTAAGAAACGAAGATATAGCGTTTTATGAATAAATGAACCTAGTACTTTAAGTACACAGGGGTGGATATCATCTGGCTACGGAGCTTAATCAAACCTAATGCATAACTAAGACTTTTCTAGCTGAAATCGAACCTACGAAATGAAGATGTAGTGATGTATTAATAAATGAATCTAATACTTTAAGTACCCAGGGGTGGATATCATCTGGTCCTGGTGCTTTATCAATCCCAATGCAGATTTTTTTGTTAAATGTTGCTACAGCACCTGCTGCATGTCTCTCGGATGAATTAGAATCTTGGAAGTTAGGAGATAGCGGTTTCTAAATATATGAACCTAATACTTTAAGTACCCAGGGGTGGATATCATCTGGCCACGGTGCTTTATTATTATTATTATTATTATTACGAGTTTATATAGCGCCAAAGGGTTTGCTCAGCGCTGTACAATAGGGGGGACAATACATGGCACAGTACAACAACAACAAACAACGTACGAGGGGTAAGAGGGCCCTACTCTTACGAGCTTTATCAAACCTAATGCATAACTAAGTACGGAATTTTTGATAAATGTTGTGACAGCACCTGCTGTATGTCTGGGACTCTTCTAGCTGAAATCGAGTCTAAGAAACGAAGATATAGCAGTTTATGAATATATGAACTTAATACTTTAAGCACCCAGGGGTGGATATCATCTGGCCACGATGCTTTATCAAATCTAATGCATAACTAAGATTTTTCTAGCTGAAATCGAGCCTAAGAAACAAAGATATAGCTGTTTATAAATATATGAACTTAATACTTTATGTACCCAGGGGTGGATACCATCTGGCCAGGATGCTTTATCAAACCTAATGCATAACTAAGTACGGAATTTTTGATAAATGTTGCTACAGCACCTGCTGTATGTCTGGGACTCTTCTAGCTGAAATTGAGTCTAAGAAACGAAGATATAGCGTTTTATAAATAAATGAACCTAATACTTTAAGTACCCAGGGGTGGATATCATCTAGCCACGGAGCTTTATCAAACCTAATGCATAACTAAGACTTTTCCAGCTGAAATCAAGCCTAAGAAACGAAGATATAGTGAAAAGACAATAAATATATGAACTTAATACTTTAAGCACCCAGGGGTGGATACAATGTAGACATTGTGATGCTCTTTAAGAGACAGGGATAAGAAGATCACACAGTTCACCTATATAGTGACACCACCACCTCCACCATCCAACTGGGGACCCGTTGACCAGCTTTCAGGTACAGAAAATCCACATCCCATCGTTCCAACATATTTCATGTTTTATTTCCATCGGAATCACCCGCTACTATGTACATTCTGATTTTACTTTTCCAATCTACAATATAACCATCGATTCATGTCACAAGGTGCAAAGAAATGATACATCAGCAATTAAAATTTGTACCCGGTGTCCTTGATAAGAAAGTTCGACCTCACTTCCAAGTCACCGCCTCCCGTCCGGTTAACCCCCCCACAGGAAGTGATGGAAAACCTACCCTGATAGGCCCAGCAGGAAAGCTGAACTCAGATCTAAAAATTTTCTAAAATTATTATATCATTCAATGTATTTTTTTTTTCGTACCCGGATCTGACTTGGAATCAGCCTCTACGTCAGAGCTCAGAGAAAGGCAATCAGATGTGCTTCAGGGCAAGGACACTGATAGGAGGGGAGAGCAGAGTGACACAGAGATAAGCTCTTCGGTCTGATCCTTCTCCTTTCGCTGGCCAGTCATAGAATAGGTATGGGAGCTGTAAGTGAAAGTGAAACTGCAGATTGGGTCTCTTGCTGCCCTGCTAGGCGGAGCTGTGTGAATCTCAGGACTGGATGGACAGAAATCCGATAAAAAGCCCCTAAAGAAGTATTTTATCCGAGAGTTCAGCTTGAAAGGATTCCACTTACAGGGGCCATCTGTTACATCCTCTTTGAAGTTCATGTCAAATCACATTTGCTGTTTGTCACATTTGGGTACACGGACGCGTTTCCTGCAGCGTGGGAGAGACAACGGTTCGTCCGCCCGGGTGTTCAGGCGCAAACCATTAAAACAGAGGAGCCAAAATCCTTCCTTGTGGTTTGTAGACTCCATCCTCTGGTTTCCTGACCGTAACCCAAAAAATACAAAGGTGGCCGACCTGCTGGAGGACGCGGCGGCGTCACGAAATCTGACCTACTTGGCTCCGGAGGGTTGTATTGTATATGATCATCGAGTTGTGTCCGATTATTTCCCCCTATATACGCCCGTCTATTCACGATCGGCGGTGGGAGCACCAATAATCGCCCTTTTTCCGAATGATTGCCACGGAGCCTTCTCTGCGCAGCTCAGGTTTTTTTACTTTCTTGGACAGGAAGAGGAGCTGCTCGTTGGAAAATATCTTCCCCTCCCTGCAGCAACTTTATCGCCAACGCCTTCGGTTCTGATAACTTTCTGCAGTGTCAGATTTAATGGGAGGAGCCATCGGAGGTTGGAGGGATTCATTTTGGGTTTGGAAAATAATTGTACTGCTATGTGCTGCCCCGCTCGTCCTTCCACTGAGCCCCCTACAGGGGGAGACTCAGACAGATGGGATGGACCTCCTGCACCCTACTGCTCCCTCTGCTTCACACTGGAGCTCCACCTCCTGCACCCTACTGCTCCCTCTGCTTCACCCTGGAGCTCCACCTCCTGCACCCTACTGCTCCCTCTGCTTCACACCAGTCTTCCACCTCCAACCCGTCTCCCCATCATCCTAGAGCTCCTCCTCCCTCATCCCAAGGTTCTTTCACCATAGTATTCTAGTATTCCTCTTCTTTGCCCCAGTGCTCCCTCACCTTAGTGCTCCCTCTCTCTTCATAGTGCTCCTCCTTCACCTTGGTGCCCTTCTCCTGTATTTGTCTTTTGCCCTTGTGCTCCCCTGTTACCCCAGTCCTCCTCCTCCTTTGCCACAGTGCTCCCTCTCTTTACCTAGTCCCCCTCCTTCTTCACCTAGGTGCTTCCCCTCTCTTTCTGGTACTCTTCCTTCACCTTGGTGCTCCCACTTTCAGCATTCCTATACCTTTTCCATGGTGCTCCTCCACTTGCCCATGTCCTCCTCCTTTTCTATAGTTCTCCCCCTCTTGTCCTAGTCCTCCTTTCCCTTGGTGCTCCACCTCTTGTCCTAGTCCTCCTTTCCCTTGGTGCTCCACCTCATGTACTAGTCCTCCTTTACCTCGATGCTCCACCTCTTGTCCTAGTCCTCCTTTCCCTTGGTGCTCCACCTCTTGTCCTAGTCCTCCTTTCCCTTGGTGCTCCACCTCTTGTCCTAGTCCTCCTTTCCCTTGGTGCTCCACCTCTAGTCCTAGTCCTCCTTTCCCTTGGTGCTCCACCTCTTGTCCTAGTCCTCCTCCTCCTTTACCTTGGTGCTCCACCTCTTGTCCTCCTCCTCCTTTACCTTGGACCTCCCCCTCTTGCCCAAGTCCTCCTCCTCCTTTACCTTGGACCTCCCCCTCTTGCCCAAGTCCTCCTCCTCCTTTACCTTGGACCTCCCCCTCTTGCCCAAGTCCTCCTCCTCCTTTACCTTGGACCTCCCCCTCTTGCCCAAGTCCTCCTTTACCTCGGTGCTCCCCCTCTTGCCCAAGTCCTCCTCCTCCTTTACCTTGGACCTCCCCCTCTTGCCCAAGTCCTCCTCCTCCTTTACCTTGGACCTCCCCCTCTTGACCAAGTCCTCCTCCTCCTTTACCTTGGACCTCCCCCTCTTGCCCAAGTCCTCCTCCTCCTTTACCTTGGACCTCCCCCTCTTGCCCAAGTCCACCTCCTCCTTTACCTCGGTGCTCCCCTCCTTTACCTTGGACCTCCCCCCTCTTGCCCAAGTCCTCCTCCTCCTTTACCTTGGACCTCCCCCTCTTGCCCAAGTCCTCCTCCTCCTTTACCTTGGACCTCCCCCTCTTGCCCAAGTCCTCCTCCTCCTTTACCTTGGACCTCCCCCTCTTGCTGAAGTCCTCCTCCTCCTTTACCTTGGACCTGCCCCTCTTGCCCAAGTCCTCCTCCTCCTTTACCTTGGACCTCCCCCTCTTGCCCAAGTCCTCCTCCTCCTTTGCCCCGACTAAGGCGATAGGAGCAGATGAGGATGTAGGACCTTCCAGCACCCCCACCATGAACGCGCGGATGGCCGCCATCAGATCCATCTATTTCTACATATCAGCATGTAGACTACCAGAGCTCTCTGTGTTGCAGATTTTTTTTTGGGGGGGATCATTTTTTAGCCGCTCAACTCACTTCCTGAGACCACGTGGGCTGGACCTCATGGCGTCTCAGCGCGCTGATTGTAGATGATGACGCACGCCAACGCGACCAAAGACCTAAAATATCTCGCTGTCCGAAAAAACAAAAACTTTGCGAGGGACCAGAAAATCCTCGCAGAACGTTCTCTTCGTAAAATAAAAGTTGGCGCCCTTCTTTCGATGGCGCCATTGTATTTTCATACGACGCCATCTTCCTATTGGCCAGCACGGCGTCCTATGTCGAACTTTGTACCTCCAGGGCCACGATCTAGTCCTCGTCACACGGCGTCGGCAGGATGACAGTCACCGCTTCGGGGAAGTGGCTCAGCGCCTTCAGGAGGGGCTCGCCGGGCCGAGGTTGCGGCACTTCCGGCGCGCTCCGCGACGGCTGGAAAAGGACCCTCAGCAGTCCGCCTTTCAGCTTCAGCAGCTTCACCTCTCCATTTCTGGAACGGGAGAAAAGGTTTAGAGTGCAAGCTCCTGGGACAACAAATGGCCAAATAATGGAAGGACAACACGGGACAATGTAACATGCGGAGGCTTCCCAGTCCTCACTTGTGGTGGCTGCACCCTTTTTATTTTTTTTTTAGGTCTTTTTTTTTCCCCTTTTTTTTTCACCTGATGATCCTGCCACTAAAACACATCCTGTTCCACGGTGACAACGCTCATAATACATTAAATAATTGGATAATAAATTAAATAATTGGATAATAATTTAAATAATGGATAATACATTAAATAATTGGATAATAAATTAAATAATTGGATAATAAATGAAATAATTGGATAATAAATTAAATAGTGGATAATAAATGAAATAATTGGATAATAAATGAAATAATTGGATAATACCTTAAATAATTGGATAATAAATTAAATAATAGATAATAAATTAAATAGTGGATAATAAATGAAATAATGGATAATAAATGAAATAATAGATAATAAATTAAATAGTGGATAATAAATTAAATAACTGGATAATAAATGAAATAATGGATAATATATTAAATAATTGGATAATAAATTAAATAATTGGATAATAAATTAAATAATTGGATAATAAATGAAATATTTGGATAATACCTTAAATAATTGGATAATAAATTAAATAATAGATAATAAATTAAATAGTGGATAATAAATGAAATAATGGATAATAAATGAAATAATTGGATAATAAATGAATTAATAGATAATAAATTAAATAGTGGATAATAAATGAAATAATGGATAATACCTTAAATAATTGGATAATAAATGAAATAATTGGATAATAAATAAAATAATGGATAATAAATTAAATAATTGGATAATAAATTAAATAATTGGATAATACCTTAAATAATTGGATAATAAATTAAATAATAGATAATAAATTAAATAGTGGATAATAAATGAAATAATGGATAATAAATGAAATAATTGGATAATAAATGAAATAATTGGATAATAAATGAAATAATTGGATAATAAATTAAATAGTGGATAATAAATGAAATAATTGGATAATACATGAAATAATAGGATAATACCTTAAATAATTGGATAATAAATTAAATAATAGATAATAAATTAAATAGTG
This sequence comes from Staurois parvus, assembly GCF_062004578.1. Taxonomy (NCBI): domain Eukaryota; kingdom Metazoa; phylum Chordata; class Amphibia; order Anura; family Ranidae; genus Staurois; species Staurois parvus. Next base: position 24,094 of record NW_028320871.1, on the reverse strand, counting down.
GATAATAAATGAAATAATGGATAATAAATGAAATAATTGGATAATAAATTAAATAATAGATAATAAATTAAATAGTGGATAATAAATGAAATAATGGATAATACCTTAAATAATTGGATAATAAATGAAATAATTGGATAATAAATAAAATAATGGATAATAAATTAAATAATTGGATAATAAATTAAATAATTGGATAATACCTTAAATAATTGGATAATAAATTAAATAATAGATAATAAATTAAATAGTGGATAATAAATGAAATAATGGATAATAAATGAAATAATTGGATAATAAATGAAATAATAGATAATAAATGAAATAGTGGATAATAAATGAAATAATTGGATAATAAATGAAATAATGGATAATAAATTAAATAATTGGATAATAAATGAAATATTTGGATAATACCTTAAATAATTGGATAATAAATTAAATAATAGATAATAAATTAAATAGTGGATAATAAATGAAATAATGGATAATACCTTAAATAATTGGATAATAAATTAAATAATAGATAATAAATTAAATAGTGGATAATAAATGAAATAATTGAAAAATAAATGAAATAATGGATAATAAATTAAGTAATTGATAATAAATAATAAATTAAATAAACTTATAATAAATTAAATAATTGGATAATAAATGAAATAATCAGATAATAAATTAAATAAATAGTAAATTAAAATCAGCAAAGCTCCCATTGGCCAGCAGACTCTGGGATAAGCCACCATTGCCACATTACAAGTCCAGCAGATCTCAAAAAGCAGGGAAGAAAATCAGAGATGAAGGAGAGGGACCGCCCCCCTCAGGAGTAAGAGGGGTTTGTCACCTACTTACCTCATTAGTATCCCCAGGAACAGGGCGAGGACAATGACAAAACTGACCCCTGACACGAGCCACACGTAGCGGGGGATGGGGGCCGAGGGCTTTGCCTCTGTTATTGCTGTAAGACATTGCAGGGAGAGTTATAGAGGAAGGAGAGGAGTCCTGCAGCAGAGCAGAGTATTTCAGGAGAGGAGAGTTATAGAGGAGGGAGAGGAGTCCTCCGGCAGCGCAGAGTATTTCAGGAGAGGAGAGTTATAGAGGAAGGAGAGGAGTCCTCCAGCAGTGCAGAGTATTTCAGGAGAGGAGTTATAGAGGAAGGGGCGGAGTCCTCCAGCATCGCAGAGTATTTCAGGAGAGGAGAGTTATAGAGGGAGGAGCGGAGTCCTCCAGCAGAGCAGAGTATTTCAGGAGAGGAGAGTTATAGAGGAAGGAGAGGAGTCCTCCAGCAGTGCAGAGTATTTCAGGAGAGGAGAGTTATAGAGGAAGGAGCGGAGTCCTCCAGCAGAGCAGAGTATTTCAGGAGAGGAGAGTTATAGAGGAAGGAGAGGAGTCCTCCAGCAGAGCAGAGTATTTCAGGAGAGGAGAGTTATAGAGGAAGGAGAGGAGTCCTCCAGCAGAGCAGAGTATTTCAGGAGAGGAGTTATAGAGGAAGCATCGGAGTCCTCCAGCAGCGCAGAGTATTTCAGGAGAGGAGTTATAGAGGAAGGGGCGGAGTCCTCCAGCAGTGCAGAGTATTTCAGGAGAGGAGTTATAGAGGAAGGAGAGGAGTCCTCCAGCAGTGCAGAGTATTTCAGGAGAGGAGTTATAGAGGAAGGAGCGGAGTCCTCCAGCAGTGCAGAGTATTTCAGGAGAGGAGAGTTATAGAGGAAGGAGTCCTCCAGCAGCGCAGAGTATTTCAGGAGAGGAGTTATAGAGGAAGGAGAGGAGTCCTCCAGCAGTGCAGAGTATTTCAGGAGAGGAGAGGAGTTATAGAGGAAGGAGCGGAGTCCTCCAGCAGAGCAGAGTATTTCAGGAGAGGAGTTATAGAGGAAGGAGCGGAGTCCTCCAGCAGAGCAGAGTATTTCAGGAGAGGAGAGTTATAGAGGAAGGAGCCGAGTCCTCCAGCAGTGCAGAGTATTTCAGGAGAGGAGAGTTATAGAGGAAGGAGAGGAGTCCTCCAGCAGTGCAGAGTATTTCAGGAGAGGAGAGTTATAGAGGGAGGAGCGGAGTCCTCCAGCAGTGCAGAGTATTTCAGGAGAGGAGTTATAGAGGAAGGAGAGGAGTCCTCCAGCAGTGCAGAGTATTTCAGGAGAGGAGTTATAGAGGAAGGGGCGGAGTCCTCCAGCATCGCAGAGTATTTCAGGAGAGGAGAGTTATAGAGGAAGGAGCGGAGTCCTCCAGCAGTGCAGAGTATTTCAGGAGAGGAGTTATAGAGGAAGGGGCGGAGTCCTCCAGCATCGCAGAGTATTTCAGGAGAGGAGAGTTATAGAGGAAGGGGCGGAGTCCTCCAGCAGTGCAGAGTATTTCAGGAGAGGAGTTATAGAGGAAGGAGCGGAGTCCTCCAGCAGAGCAGAGTATTTCAGGAGAGGAGAGTTATAGAGGAAGGAGCCGAGTCCTCCAGCAGTGCAGAGTATTTCAGGAGAGGAGAGTTATAGAGGAAGGAGAGGAGTCCTCCAGCAGTGCAGAGTATTTCAGGAGAGGAGAGTTATAGAGGGAGGAGCGGAGTCCTCCAGCAGTGCAGAGTATTTCAGGAGAGGAGTTATAGAGGAAGGAGAGGAGTCCTCCAGCAGTGCAGAGTATTTCAGGAGAGGAGTTATAGAGGAAGGGGCGGAGTCCTCCAGCATCGCAGAGTATTTCAGGAGAGGAGAGTTATAGAGGAAGGAGCGGAGTCCTCCAGCAGTGCAGAGTATTTCAGGAGAGGAGTTATAGAGGAAGGGGCGGAGTCCTCCAGCATCGCAGAGTATTTCAGGAGAGGAGAGTTATAGAGGAAGGGGCGGAGTCCTCCAGCAGTGCAGAGTATTTCAGGAGAGGAGTTATAGAGGAAGGAGAGGAGTCCTCCAGCAGTGCAGAGTATTTCAGGAGAGGAGAGTTATAGAGGAAGGAGCGGAGTCCTCCAGCAGCGCAGAGTATTTCAGGAGAGGAGTTATAGAGGAAGGAGCGGAGTCCTCCAGCAGCGCAGAGTATTTCAGGAGAGGAGTTATAGAGGAAGCATCGGAGTCCTCCAGCAGCGCAGAGTATTTCAGGAGAGGAGTTATAGAGGAAGGAGAGGAGTCCTCCAGCAGTGCAGAGTATTTCAGGAGAGGAGAGTTATAGAGGAAGGAGAGGAGTCCTCCAGCAGCGCAGAGTATTTCAGGAGAGGAGAGTTATAGAGGAAGGAGAGGAGTCCTCCAGCAGTGCAGAGTATTTCAGGGGAGGAGTTATAGAGGAAGGGGCGGAGTCCTCCAGCAGTGCAGAGTATTTCAGGAAAGGAGAGTTATAGAGGAAGGAGCGGAGTCCTCCAGCAGAGCAGAGTATTTCAGGAGAGGAGAGTTAACGAGGAAGGAGAGGAGTCCTCCAGCAGAGCAGAGTATTTCAGGAGAGGAGAGTTATAGAGGAAGGAGAGGAGTCCTCCAGCAGTGCAGAGTATTTCAGGAGAGGAGTTATAGAGGAAGGAGAGGAGTCCTCCAGCATCGCAGAGTATTTCAGGAGAGGAGAGTTATAGAGGAAGGAGAGGAGTCCTCCAGCAGTGCAGAGTATTTCAGGAGAGGAGAGTTATAGAGGAAGGAGAGGAGTCCTCCAGCAGCGCAGAGTATTTCAGGAGAGGAGAGTTATAGAGGGAGGAGCGGAGTCCTCCAGCAGAGCAGAGTATTTCAGGAGAGGAGAGTTATAGAGGAAGGAGCGGAGTCCTCCAGCAGAGCAGAGTATTTCAGGAGAGGAGTTATAGAAGAAGGAGCGGAGTCCTCCAGCAGTGCAGAGTATTTCAGGAGAGGAGTTATAGAAGAAGGAGCGGAGTCCTCCAGCAGAGCAGAGTATTTCAGGAGAGGAGAGTTATAGAGGAAGGAGCGGAGTCCTCCAGCAGAGCAGAGTATTTCAGGAGAGGAGAGTTGAAGAGGAAGGAGAGGAGTCCTCCAGCAGTGCAGAGTATTTCAGGAGAGGAGTTATAGAGGGAGGAGCGGAGTCCCCCAGCAGTGCAGAGTATTTCAGGAGAGGAGTTATAGAGGAAGGGGCGGAGTCCTCCAGCAGCGCAGAGTATTTCAGGAGAGGAGTTATAGAGGAAGGGGCGGAGTCCTCCAGCAGCGCAGAATATTTCAGGAGAGGAGAGTTATAGAGGAAGGGGCGGAGTCCTCCAGCAGCGCAGAGTATTTCAGGAGAGGAGTTATAGAGGAAGGGGCGGAGTCCTCCAGCAGTGCAGAGTATTTCAGGAGAGGAGTTATAGAGGAAGGAGAGGAGTCCTCCAGCAGTGCAGAGTATTTCAGGACAGGAGAGTTATAGAGGAAGGGGCGGAGTCCTCCAGCAGCGCAGAGTATTTCAGGAGAGGAGTTATAGAGGAAGGGGCGGAGTCCTCCAGCAGCGCAGAGTATTTCAGGAGAGGAGTTATAGAGGAAGGAGAGGAGTCCTCCAGCAGCGCAGAGTAATTCAGGAGAGGAGTTATAGAGGAAGGAGAGGAGTCCTCCAGCAGTGCAGAGTATTTCAGGAGAGGAGAGTTATAGAGGGAGGAGCGGAGTCCTCCAGCAGAGCAGAGTATTTCAGGAGAGGAGAGTTATAGAGGAAGGAGCGGAGTCCTCCAGCAGCGCAGAGTATTTCAGGAGAGGAGAGTTATAGAGGAAGGAGCGGAGTCCTCCAGCAGCGCAGAGTATTTCAGGAGAGGAGTTATAGAGGAAGGAGCGGAGTCCTCCAGCAGCGCAGAGTATTTCAGGAGAGGAGAGTTATAGAGGAAGGAGCGGAGTCCTCCAGCAGCGCAGAGTATTTCAGGAGAGGAGTTATAGAGGAAGGAGAGGAGTCCTCCAGCAGTGCAGAGTATTCAGGAGAGGAGAGTTATAGAGGAAGGAGAGGAGTCCTCCAGCAGCGCAGAGTATTTCAGGAGAGGAGTTATAGAGGAAGGAGAGGAGTCCTCCAGCAGTGCACAGTATTTCAGGAGAGGAGAGTTATAGAGGAAGGAACGGAGTCCTCCGGCAGCGCAGAGTATTTCAGGAGAGGAGTTATAGAGGAAGGAGAGGAGTCCTCCAGCAGTGCCGAATATTTCAGGAGAGGAGAGTTATAGAGGAAGGAGAGGAGTCCTCCAGCAGCGCAGAGTATTTCAGGAGAGGAGAGTTATAGAGGAAGGAGCGGAGTCCTCCAGCAGTGCAGAGTATTTCAGGAGAGGAGAGTTATAGAGGAAGGAGAGGAGTCCTTAAGCAGAGCAGAGTATTTCAGGAGAGGAGAGTTATAGAGGAAGGAGAGGAGTCCTCCAGCAGAGCAGAGTATTTCAGGAGAGGAGAGTTATAGAGGAAGGAGCGGAGTCCTCCAGCAGCGCAGAGTATTTCAGGAGAGGAGTTATAGAGGAAGGAGAGGAGTCCTCCAGCAGTGCAGAGTATTTCAGGAGAGGAGAGTTACAGAGGAAGGAGCGGAGTCCTCCAGCAGTGCAGAGTATTTCAGGAGAGGAGAGTTATAGAGGAAGGAGCGGAGTCCTCCAGCAGTGCAGAGTATTTCAGGAGAGGAGAGTTATAGAGGAAGGAGCGGAGTCCTCCAGCAGAGCAGAGTATTTCAGGAGAGGAGAGTTATAGAGGAAGGAGCGGAGTCCTCCAGCAGTGCAGAGTATTTCAGGAGAGGAGAGTTATAGAGGAAGGAGCGGAGTCCTCCAGCAGCGCAGAGTATTTCAGGAGAGGAGTTATAGAGGAAGGAGAGGAGTCCTCCAGCAGTGCAGAGTATTTCAGGAGAGGAGAGGAGTTATAGAGGAAGGAGCGGAGTCCTCCAGCAGTGCCGAATATTTCAGGAGAGGAGAGTTATAGAGGAAGGAGAGGAGTCCTCCAGCAGTGCAGAGTATTTCAGGAGAGGAGAGTTGAAGAGGAAGGAGAGGAGTCCTCCAGCAGAGCAGAGTATTTCAGGAGAGGAGTTATAGAGGAAAGAGCGGAGTCCTCCAGCAACGCAGAGTATTTCAGGAGAGGAGAGTTATAGAGGAAGGGGCGGAGTCCTCCAGCAGTGCAGAGTATTTCAGGAGAGGAGAGTTATAGAGGAAGGAGAGGAGTCCTTAAGCAGAGCAGAGTATTTCAGGAGAGGAGAGTTATAGAGGAAGGAGAGGAGTCCTCCAGCAGAGCAGAGTATTTCAGGAGAGGAGTTATAGAGGAAGGAGAGGAGTCCTCCAGCAGAGCAGAGTATTTCAGGAGAGGAGTTATAGAGGAAGGAGAGGAGTCCTCCAGCAGCGCAGAGTATTTCAGGAGAGGAGTTATAGAGGAAGGAGAGGAGTCCTCCAGCAGCGCAGAGTATTTCAAGAGAGGAGAGTTATAGAGGAAGGAGAGGAGTCCTCCAGCAGTGCAGAGTATTTCAGGAGAGGAGAGTTATAGAGGAAGGAGCGGAGTCCTCCAGCAGCGCAGAGTATTTCAAGAGAGGAGAGTTATAGAGGAAGGAGAGGAGTCCTCCAGCAGTGCAGAGTATTTCAGGAGAGGAGAGTTATAGAGGAAGGAGCGGAGTCCTCCAGCAGTGCAGAGTATTTCAGGAGAGGAGAGTTGAAGAGGAAGGAGAGGAGTCCTCCAGCAGAGCAGAGTATTTCAGGAGAGGAGTTATAGAGGAAGGAGAGGAGTCCTCCAGCAGTGCACACTATTTCAGGAGAGGAGTTATAGAGGAAGGAGCGGAGTCCTCCAGCAGCGCAGAGTATTTCAGGAGAGGAGTTATAGAGGAAAGAGCGGAGTCCTCCAGCAGCGCAGAGTATTTCAGGAGAGGAGAGTTATAGAGGAAGGGGCGGAGTCCTCCAGCAGTGCAGAGTATTTCAGGAGAGGAGAGTTATAGAGGAAGGAGAGGAGTCCTCCAGCAGAGCAGAGTATTTCAGGAGAGGAGTTATAGAGGAAGGAGCGGAGTCCTCCAGCAGCGCAGAGTATTTCAGGAGAGGAGTTATAGAGGAAAGAGCGGAGTCCTCCAGCAGCGCAGAGTATTTCAGGAGAGGAGAGTTATAGAGGAAGGGGCGGAGTCCTCCAGCAGTGCAGAGTATTTCAGGAGAGGAGAGTTATAGAGGAAGGAGAGGAGTCCTCCAGCAGAGCAGAGTATTTCAGGAGAGGAGAGTTATAGAGGAAGGAGCGGAGTCCTCCAGCAGAGCAGAGTATTTCAGGAGAGGAGAGTTATAGAGGAAGGAGCGGAGTCCTCCAGCAGTGCAGAGTATTTCAGGAGAGGAGAGTTATAGAGGAAGGAGCGGAGTCCTCCAGCAGCGCAGAGTATTTCAGGAGAGGAGAGTTATAGAGGAAGGGGCGGAGTCCTCCAGCAGTGCAGAGTATTTCAGGAGAGGAGAGTTATAGAGGAAGGAGCGGAGTCCTCCAGCAGCGCAGAGTATTTCAGGAGAGGAGTTATAGAGGAAGGAGCGGAGTCCTCCAGCAGCGCAGAGTATTTCAGGAGAGGAGAGTTATAGAGGAAGGAGCGGAGTCCTCCAGCAGTGCAGAGTATTCCAGGAGAGGAGAGTTATAGAGGAAGGAGCGGAGTCCTCCAGCAGTGCAGAGTATTTCAGGAGAGGAGAGTTATAGAGGAAGGAGCGGAGTCCTCCAGCAGTGCAGAGTATTCCAGGAGAGGAGAGTTATAGAGGAAGGAGCGGAGTCCTCCAGCAGCGCAGAGTATTTCAGGAGAGGAGTTATAGAGGAAGGAGCGGAGTCCTCCAGCAGAGTATTTCAGGAGAGGAGAGTTATAGAGGAAGGAGCGGAGTCCTCCAGCAGAGTATTTCAGGAGAGGAGTTACAGAGGAAGGAGCGGAGTCCTCCAGCAGGGCAGAGTATTTCAGGAGAGGAGTTACAGAGGAAGGAGCGGAGTCCTCCAGCAGTGCAGAGTATTTCAGGAGAGGAGAGTTATAGAGGAAGGAGCGGAGTCCTCCAGCAGCGCAGAGTATTTCAGGAGAGGAGAGTTACAGAGGAAGGAGCGGAGTCCTTCAGCAGTGCAGAGTATTTCAGGGGAGGAGTTATAGAGGAAGGGGCGGAGTCCTCCAGCAGTGCAGAGTATTTCAGGAGAGGAGTTATAGAGGAAGGAGAGGAGTCCTCCAGCAGTGCAGAGTATTTCAGGAGAGGAGAGTTATAGAGGAAGGAGCGGAGTCCTCCAGCAGAGCAGAGTATTTCAGGAGAGGAGAGTTATAGAGGAAGGAGCGGAGTCCTCCAGCAGAGCAGAGTATTTCAGGAGAGGAGAGTTATAGAGGAAGGAGAGGAGTCCTCCAGCAGTGCAGAGTATTTCAGGAGAGGAGAGTTATAGAGGAAGGAGAGGAGTCCTCCAGCAGTGCAGAGTATTTCAGGAGAGGAGAGTTATAGAGGAAGGAGCGGAGTCCTCCAGCAGTGCAGAGTATTTCAGGAGAGGAGAGTTATAGAGGAAGGGGCGGAGTCCTCCAGCAGTGCAGAGTATTTCAGGAGAGGAGAGTTATAGAGGAAGGAGAGGAGTCCTCCAGCAGTGCAGAGTATTTCAGGAGAGGAGTTACAGAGGAAGGAGAGGAGTCCTCCAGCAGCGCAGAGTATTTCAGGAGGGTTTTCTCTCACCTTCTGTCTCCTCCTCTTCTGCTGATGTTCCAGTGAAGCCCCCAAAGTCCTGAGTGGAGTGAGGGGGTCACAATCAGTAGATAATCCTCCTAATATGGGGTCACCCTCCTCCCCCGACTCTCACACTTACCGTAGTTGCCGGCCGCTCATTTTCCTCTTTTGCTGTAAAAACAGAAAATTGCAGGAATTACTGTCTGATCTCCTCCTCTGCATCCCATAATAATCAGAAGGAATGAAAAGTGGAAGTTCAGCCACACAGAGCGACATATCGACTTTCCACACCGGAGCGGGGCAGGTAGATTGTGTGGAAGGGACGTCGGGTGTGCAGGTTTGGTTGGTTGAAATCCCACATGGAAGAAAAATATATTTTTAAAATATTCCTCCCAAATTTATTGCCATATATTTGAAACGCTACAATTTTGGCCGTATTCAATATATTTTAGAATATATTTAAATAAATAAATATATATATATATATTACTTTTTTTATATGTAAAAAAAATCTGAAGAATATATTTAAAAACATTTTTTTTTAAATATATTTTTTTAAATATATTCTTCAAATAAGTCATTTTAATATTTTTTTTTTCTACATATATTTGTAAATGCATTCCAAAAATGTAGATTTGTATTTTTAAAGACATACAGTATATTTGAATTGTATTTTTTAAAATATTATATTATTATATATTATTATTATATTATATTATATATTATTTATATATATATATATACATTTTTTAAAATATATTTTTAATATATGTTAGAATATATTTCAACAAATAAATAAATTATATATATATACACACACACACACATTATATATATATATATTTATATTTATTTGTTGAAATATATTCTAACATATATTAAAAATATATTTTAAAAAATGTATATATATATATATATATATAAATAATATATAATATAATATAATAATAATATAATAATAATATATAATAATATAATATTTTAAAAAATACAATTCAAATATACTGTATGTCTTTAAAAATACAAATCTACATTTTTGGAATGCATTTATAAATATATGTAAAAAAAAAAAATATATTAAAATGACTTTTTATAAGTTAAAAAATAATCTGAAGAATATATTTAAAAAAATATATTTAAAAAAATGTTTTTAAATATATTCTTCAGATTTTTTTTACATATAAAAAAGTAATTTTAACATATATTTTTTAGATATATTTGTAAATGCGTTCCAAAAATGCAGATTTGCATTTTTAAAGACATAAAGTGTATTTGAAATGTATTTTTAAAAAATTTAAAAAAATATTTTTCATATTTTTTGTTATAAAAACGTATTTCAACATGCAGTATGTATATATATATATATATACATATTTATTTATTTAAATATATTCTAAAATATATTGAATACGCCCAAAATTGTAGCATTTCAGATATATTTTTCTTCCGTGTGGGATATGGGGAGGATATTCGATGTCCTTTATATATACCTGTCCAGGGGGTGCCGAGCGCCTCTTCACTCCACGCGCTCCAGGTGTGGGATAACTCCTCTTTCGCCCTGACGCGGACTACATGCCGCCACCTCGCCAGCGCGTCGTTGATCATGAAGTCCTGTTCTTCGGTCGTCCCCTGAGGGAAGCCGAACGGGATATTTGTAAAACGCCCTTTTTGGTCATTAACCAGAAGATTACATTTCAGAACGGTCTTCTAGTCGGGGGGAAAACATTTCAAAACGCAAATTGGCCAGTGATCACATGATCAGGACCTCACACGGAGGTCCCGTACAGCGATCGGTGTTCCGCTGTGTCCGGAGGACGGTATGTTAAAAAAAAAGAAAAAAAAAAATCATGAATAATAATATAAAAAAATAAATAAAAGGTAACTTTTTTTAATTATAATTTTTGGTTAGAAACTAATTTGGGATTTTTAAAAAAATGTTTTAATAATAAGATAGCTGAATACATGTTGGTCAAGATTTATGAAGAAAGATTATTTATTTGCACAATTTTATAAGAAAAACTTTTTTTTTCAAAATGTTTGGATTTTATCATTTATATAGCAAAAAAAAATTAAAAAATCCAAGCGGATTATTTATTTGCTAAAAATAAAACCCCTTTTTTTTTTCAAAATGTTTGGATTTTATCATTTATATAGCAAAAAAAAATTAAAAAATCCAAGCGGATTATTTATTTGCTAAAAATAAAACCCCTTTTTTTTTTTCAAAATGTTTGGACTTTATCATTTATATAGCAAAAAAAAAAAACAAAATCCCAGCGGTGAATAAACACCAAAATAATGTTTTATATGTCTCAAAAAAAAAGAAAATCTTCATCACCCCCCACAATTAGTACAGTGTCACTATGGTGACTGTACTGCTAGGGTGACAATCCTATAAAAAAAAAACATTAATAATCTAAAAAAATTAAAATGTTAAAAAAAAAATTTGAAAAAGTATAATTTTTGGTTATAAAATAATTTGGGTTATTTTTTTTTTAATATAAAGATAGCTGAATACATTTTGGCCAAGATTTATGAAGAAAGATTATTTATTTGCACAATTTTATAAGAAAAACTTTTTTTTTTTCAAAATGTTTGGATTTTATCATTTATATAGCAAAAAAAAATTAAAAAATCCAAGCGGATTATTTATTTGCAAAAATAAAACCCCCTTTTTTTTTTTCAAAATGTTTGGATTTTATCATTTATATAGCAAAAAAAAATTAAAAAATCCAAGCGGATTATTTATTTGCTAAAAATAAAACCCCTTTTTTTTTTTCAAAATGTTTGGACTTTATCATTTATATAGCAAAAAAAAAAAACAAAATCTCAGCGGTGAATAAACACCAAAATAATGTTTTATATGTCTCAAAAAAAAAAGAAAATCTTCATCACCCCCCACAATTAGTACAGTGTCACTATGGTGACTGTACTGCTAGGGTGACAATCCTATAAAAAAAAAAACATTAATAATCTAAAAAAATTAAAATGTTAAAAAAAAAATTTGAAAAAGTATAATTTTTGGTTATAAAATAATTTGGGTTATTTTTTTTTAATATAAAGATAGCTGAATACATTTTGGCCAAGATTTATGAAGAAAGATTATTTATTTGCACAATTTTATAAGAAAAACTTTTTTTTTCAAAATGTTTGGATTTTATCATTTATATAGCAAAAAAAATTAAAAAATCCAAGTGGATTATTTATTTGCAAAAATAAAACCCCCTTTTTTTTTTCAAAATGTTTGGATTTTATCATTTATATAGCAAAAAAAAATTAAAAAATCCAAGCGGATTATTTATTTGCTAAAAATAAAACCCCTTTTTTTTTTTTCAAAATGTTTGGACTTTATCATTTATATAGCAAAAAAAAAAAACAAAATCCCAGCGGTGAATAAACACCAAAATAATGTTTTATATGTCTCAAAAAAAAAGAAAATCTTCATCACCCCCCACAATTAGTACAGTGTCACTATGGTGACTGTACTGCTAGGGTGACAATCCTATAAAAAAAAACATTAATAATCTAAAAAAATTAAAATGTTAAAAAAAAATTTGAAAAAGTATAATTTTTGGTTATAAAATAATTTGGGTTATTTTTTTTTTAATATAAAGATAGCTGAATACATTTTGGCCAAGATTTATGAAGAAAGATTATTTATTTGCACAATTTTATAAGAAAAACTTATTTTTTTCAAAATGTTTGGATTTTATCATTTATATAGCAAAAAAAAATAAAAAATCCAAGCGGTGAATAAACACCACCAAAATAAAGTTTTATCTGTCTCAAAAAAAAAAAAATCTTCATCACACCCCCCCCCACAAGTAGTACAGTGTCACTATGGTGACACTGTACTGCTAGGGTGACAGTATGCTATAGAAAATGCTATAAAAAAACAAAACATTAATAATCTAAAAAAATAAAAATGTAAAAAAAAAAATTAGAAAAATTATAATTTTGGTTATAAAATAATTTGTTTTTTTTTTTTTTTTTACTAAAAAGATCGGCCGGCCATACACGGGTTGAAATTCAACCGATTTTTTTATCCGAAAATCAGACCTAAGAATAATCCGCCGATTTTTGCTCTGTTAGTGGGGTCAATGGCATCGGCTGATTTTCATGGTTCCTCCCCCCTTTTTCGGTGATCGGGAAAATTTTTGAAAAACAACCGATTTTCGACTTAACGACGGTCAAATCGTACGATCGTTTTTTTCCGAGCCGTGACCTGGAGGGAACGGAAGTTTCGCCTGTTGTATGAGGTGAACTTTATGACTCGGTCGGCAGATTTTTTAAATCATTGATGTCGCCGTCGGATTACCGAGCGAAGGACGTTTCTGATTTTCGGACAAAAAATTGTTCGGAATTCAACCCGTGTATGGCCGGCATTGATCGATTTTCAGCTGAGTGGGGATATCTCTACGGCAATTTTCTTTCGCAGGTTTCAGATGGCGACGATAAGGAACGGTGTGCGCAGATTACGATTTTTTTCCATTTTCCGCCCACGCACGGTTTCAGTTTCACAAGAGATGTTTTTGTCGAGGTGCAAAAAGAGTTGAATCCTGATATCATTATTTTTTTTTTTTTACAATTTGTAATTTGATGATGTGTATTCCACCAATACCAGCTGCTGGAAGGGGTGGGGATGGTGGGGGTGAAGCGATCGATTGTTTTTGTTTGTTTGTTTCAACTGTAGGGATTGGCAGAGAGGGGTGGAGGACACTGAATGGAGGCCAGTGGAGGTGTACAGGAGGGAGAGAGATCAGAGAGGTGTACAGGAGGGAGAGAGATCAGAGAGGTGTACAGGAGGGAGAGAGATCAGAGAGGTGTACAGGCGGGAGAGAGATCAAGGAGGTGTACAGGAGGGAGAGAGATCAGAGAGGTGTACAGGCGGGAGAGAGATCAAGGAGGTGTACAGGAGAGAGAGAGATCAGAGAGGTGTACAGGAGGGAGAGAGATCAGAGAGGTGTACAGGAGAGAGAGAGATCAGAGAGGTGTACAGGAGAGAGAGAGATCAGAGAGGTGTACAGGCGGGAGAGAGATCAAGGAGGTGTACAGGAGAGAGAGAGATCAGAGAGGTGTACAGGAGGGAGAGAGATCAGAGAGGTGTACAGGCGGGAGAGAGATCAGGGAGGTGTACAGGAGAGAGAGATCAGAGAGGTGTACAGGAGGGAGAGAGATCAGAGAGGTGTACAGGAGGGAGAGAGATCAGAGAGGTGTACAGGAGAGAGAGAGATCAGAGAGGTGTACAGGAGGGAGAGAGATCAGAGAGGTGTACAGGCGGGAGAGAGATCAAGGAGGTGTACAGGAGAGAGAGAGATCAGAGAGGTGTACAGGAGGGAGAGAGATCAGAGAGGTGTACAGGAGAGAGAGAGAGATCAGAGAGGTGTACAGGAGGGAGAGAGATCAGAGAGGTGTACAGGCGGGAGAGAGATCAGGGAGGTGTACAGGAGAGAGAGATCAGAGAGGTGTACAGGAGGGAGAGAGATCAGAGAGGTGTACAGGAGGGAGAGAGATCAGAGAGGTGTACAGGCGGGAGAGAGATCAAGGAGGTGTACAGGAGGGAGAGAGATCAGAGAGGTGTACAGGCGGGAGAGAGATCAAGGAGGTGTACAGGAGAGAGAGAGATCAGAGAGGTGTACAGGAGGGAGAGAGATCAGAGAGGTGTACAGGAGAGAGAGAGATCAGAGAGGTGTACAGGAGGGAGAGAGATCAGAGAGGTGTACAGGCGGGAGAGAGATCAAGGAGGTGTACAGGAGAGAGAGAGCTCAGAGAGGGTGTACAGGAGGGAGGGAGATCAGAGGGGTGTACAGGAGGGAGAGAGATCAGGGAGGTGTACAGGAGGGAGAGAGATCAGAGAGGTGTACAGGAGGGAGAGAGATCAGGGAGGTGTACAGGAGGGAGAGAGATCAGAGAGGTGTACAGGAGGGATGGAGATCAGAGGGGTGTACAGGAGGGAGAGAGATCAGGGAGGTGTACAGGAGGGAGAGAGATCAGAGAGGTGTACAGGAGAGAGAGAGATCAGAGAGGTGTACAGGAGAGAGAGAGAGAGATCAGAGAGGTGTACAGGAGGGAGAGAGCTCAGAGAGGTGTACAGGAGAGAGAGAGAGAGATCAGAGAGGTGTACAGGAGGGAGAGAGAGATCAAGGAGGTGTACAGGAGGGAGAGAGAGATCAGAGAGGTGTACAGGAGGGAGAGAGATCAAGGAGGTGTACAGGAGGGAGAGAGATCAGGGAGGTGTACAGGAGGGAGAGAGATCAGAGAGGTGTACAGGGGAGAGAGAGATCAGAGAGGTGTACAGGAGGGAGAGAGATCAGAGAGGTGTACAGGAGGGAGAGAGCTCAGGGTGGGCATGTTCAGTGTGGCAACACCTACTTGTAGCCCAGACGGAACAGTGGTGGAGGGATTTACAGAGCTTCAGGCTTTGAACAGTGGTGGTTCCCTTCCTCTTAGCCCCTCAGGGGCGGGGCACTGTAAATGCTGATTGGCCAGTACATCTGTCACATCTGAACATTGACTTACATTGGAGACATGCAGGGTGCCCTCCACGCGGTACTGCACCTGGTACTGCAGCTGATAGAAGTTGTTCTGCCATGTCCTGGGGGGCGACCAGGAGACCCGGAGCTTGCGGGGCTGATTCTCCAATGAGGTGACCGTCACATTGATTGGGGGGTCGGGCTGCACTGGGGGGGGGGGGAAACAACAGAACACCGGAGATACATTTTCCATGGACAATTCTAGGATCACATATTTTTCCATCCTGAGAGGAGCTTAATAAAAAAAAAAAAAAAAAAACCACCTGACACCTTCAGAAACTATGGGCTCCATGTGCTGTATATTATTGCGCTTTTTTTTTTTTTAATTCTGATTTGACCCTTGCATGCTGATTCGGAGCCATGGCCACACCCAGGAGGGGATATTTAGGTAGCCAGTAGTGGAGGAACCCATAAGCAGGACGTTTCCATGTCAGGAGGACTTGTTCATTGTGGCATTGGGGGGGGGGGGGGGGCAAGGTCTACAGAGCTTTAGGTTCTGAACAGTGGTGGTGTCCTCCCCTGAGCACCACAGGGGGTGGAGCACTACTCAGTATTTGTGCCCCGCCCATGCAGAATCTCAATGAACTGCCTAACAGCAAACAGTGATGGTGTCCTCGTCTGAGCACCACAGGGGGTGGAGCACTACGCCATATTTCTGCCCCGCCCATGCAGAATCTCAACTGCCTAACAGCGAACAGTGGTGGTGTCCTCCCATGAGCACTGCAGAGGTGGAGCACTACGCAGTATTTCTGCCCTGCCCATGCAGAATCTCAATGAACTGCCTAACAGCGAACAGTGGTAGTGTGCTCCCATGAGCACTGCAGAGGTGGAGCACTACGCAGTATTTCCGCCCCGCCCATGCAGAATCTCAATGAACTTCCTAACAGCGATGGTGTCCTCCCCTGAGCACAACAGGGGTGGAGCACTACGCAGTATTTCTGCCCCGCCCATGCAGAGTCTCAATAAACTGCCTAACATCGAACAGTGATGGTGTCCTCCCCTGAGCACCACAGGGGGTGGAGCACTACACTGTATTTGTGCCCCGCCCATGCAGAGTCTCAACTGCCTAACAGCGAACAGTGGTGGTGTCCTCCCATGAGCACCGCAGGGGTGGAGCACTACGCAGTATTTCTGCCCCGCCCATGCAGAATCTCAATGAACTGCCTAACAGCGAACAGTGGTGGTGTCCTCCCCTGAGCACCACAGGGGGTGGAGCACTACGCTGTATTTGTGCCCCGCCCATACACAGTCTCAACTGCCTAACAGCGAACAGTGATGGTGCCCTCCCCTGAGCACCACAGGGGGTGGAGCACTACGCTGTATTTGTGCCCCGCCCATGCAGAGTCTCAACTGCCAAACAGCGAACAGTGGTGGTGTCCTCCCATGAGCACCGCAGGGGTGGAGCACTACGCAGTATTTCCACCCCGCCCATGCAGAATCTCAATGAACTGCCTAACAGCGAACAGTGATGGTGTCCTCCCCAGAGCACCGCAAGGGTGGAGCACTATGCAGTATTTCCGCCCCGCCCACGCAGAGTCTCAATGAACTGCCTACATACCTAGCTCGTCTGGGGTGGTGTCTACTCTGTTACTGGTCCGGCTGTCCGTCCGTCCGATGACACACAGGGACAAGACGTGCCGCCGGTTGTCCCCCTCCTTGTACGGCGTGCTGCAGGTGAATTTACCGATCGATGGGATGTAAGAGCAGCGGTTCTTCTTGTGGTTTCTGGGGGGGGGGGGGGGGGCACAAAGCAAAACCACCTCAGTACCCAGACTTGCATTGGCTGTCAATCTGGCCACACACACCATACAATCCGATCATACAATCATTGCACAGGATGGCCATACACCTTACAATCAGATCTATTCAACCGGTCTAAATTCCCCCCCCCACCAAAAAAAAAGACATTTTGTATCAAATACACGCAATCGGCGCCCAAAATGGACAAACGCCGCCAACGTCGCGGCACTTACATCCACTCTATGAGCGTGACCTTGAGGTGTGGGCGGAGCTCCCCCGTGGTCTGCCAGTGGCAGGTGATGTTGTGGGTGGGGTGGCGGATGTAACACGAAATCTGCGGATTCTCAATATCATCTGGGAACAGAAAAAAGTGAAACTAAAAAAAAAAAAAGACCTCTTCCCCCCTCTTGTGGCCCAGTGTGGGTGTGTTGGCTCCCCCCTCTTGTGGCCCCCGTGTGGGTGCATTGGCTCCCCCCTCTTGTGGCCTCCGTGTGGGTGCGTTGGCTCCCCCCTCTTGTGGCCCCTGTGTGGGTGCGTTGGCTCCCCCCTCTTGTGGTCCCGTGTGGGTGTGTTGGCTCCCCCCTCTTGTGGCCCCCGTGTGGGTGCATTGGCTCCCCCCTCTTGTGGCCTGCGTGTGGGTGCGTTGGCTCCCCCCTCTTGTGGCCCCCTGTGTGGGTGTATTGGCTCCCCCCTCTTGTGGCCCCCGTGTGGGTGCATTGGCTCCCCCCTCTTGTGGCCTCCGTGTGGGTGCGTTGGCTCCCCCCTCTTGTGGCCCCCTGTGTGGGTGCGTTGGCTCCCCCCTCTTGTGGCCCCGTGTGGGTGCATTGGCTCCCCCCTCTTGCGGCCCCCCTGTGTGGGTGCGTTGGCTCTCCCCAGTTGTGGCCGCCCATGTGGGTGCGTTGGCTCCCCCCTCTTGTGGCCCTCCTGTGTGGGTGCGTTGGCTCCCCTTTCTTGTGGTCCCCCTGTGTGGGTGCGTTGGCTCCCCCCTCTTGTGGCCCCCCGTGTGGATGCATTGGTTCCCCCGTCTTGTGGCCCCCCGTGTGGGTGCATTGGCTCCCTCCTCTTGTGGCCCCTGTGTGGGTGCGTTGGCTCTCCCCAGTTGTGGCCCCCCGTGTGGGTGTGTTGGCTCCCCCCTCTTGTGGCCTCCTCTGTGGGTGCGTTGGCTCCCCCCTCTTGTGGCCCCCCGTGTGGGTGTGTTGGCTCCCCCCTCTTGTGGCCCCCCATGTGGGTGCGTTGGCTCCCCCCTCTTGTGACCTTCTCGTGTGGGTGCGTTGGCTCCCCCCTCTTGTGGCCCCCCGTGTGGGTGCATTGGCTCCCCCCTCTTGTGGCCCCCCGTGTGGGTGTGTTGGCTCCCCCCTCTTGTGGCCCCCCCGTGTGGGTGCATTGGCTCCCTCCTCTTGTGGCCCCTGTGTGGGTGCGTTGGCTCCCCCCTCTTGTGGCCCCCCGTGTGGGTGTGTTGGCTCCCCCTCTTGTGGCCCCTCATGTGGGTGCGTTGGCTCCCCCCTCTTGTGACCCCCTCGTGTGGGTGCGTTGGCTCCCCCTCTTGTGGCCCCCCGTGTGGGTGCGTTGGCTCCCCTCTTGTGGCCCCCCGTGTGGGTGTGTTGGCTCCCCCCTCTTGTGGCCCCCCGTGTGGGTGCATTGGCTCCCTCCTCTTGTGGCCCCTGTGTGGGTGCGTTGGCTCCCCCCTCTTGTGGCCTCCTCTGTGGGTGCGTTGGCTCCCCCCTCTTGTGGCCTCCTCTGTGGGTGCGTTGGCTCCCCCCTCTTGTGGCCCCCCGTGTGGGTGTGTTGGCTCCCCCCTCTTGTGGCCCCCCATGTGGGTGCGTTGGCTCCCCCCTCTTGTGACCCCCTCGTGTGGGTGCGTTGGCTCCCCCCTCTTGTGGCCCCCCGTGTGGGTGCATTGGCTCCCCCCTCTTGTGGCCCCCCGTGTGGGTGTGTTGGCTCCCCCCTCTTGTGGCCCCCCGTGTGGGTGCATTGGCTCCCTCCTCTTGTGGCCCCTGTGTGGGTGCGTTGGCTCCCCCCTCTTGTGGCCCCCCGTGTGGGTGCGTTGGCTCCCCCCTCTTGTGGCCCCCCGTGTGCGTGTGTTGGCTCCCCCCTCTTGTGGCCCCCCGTGTGGGTACGTTGGCTCCCCCCTCTTGTGGCCCCTGTGTGGGTGCGTTGGCTCCCCCCTCTTGTGGCCCCCCGTGTGGGTGCGTTGGCTCCCCCCTCTTGTGGCCCCCCTGTGTGGGTACGTTGGCTCCGCCCTCTTGTTGCCCCTGTGTGGGTGTGTTGGCTCCCCCCTCTTGTGGCCCCCTGTGTGGGTGCGTTGGCTCCCCCCCTCTTGTGGCCCCTGTGTGGGTGTGTTGGCTCCCCCCTCTTGTGGCCCCCTGTGTGGGTGCGTTGGCTCCCCCCTCTTGTGGCCCCCCGTGTGGGTGCGTTGGCTCCCCCCTCTTGTGGCCCCCCATGTGGGTGCATTGGCTCCCCCCTCTTGTGGCCCCCCGTGTGGGTGTGTTGGCTCCCCCCTCTTGTGGCCCCCCGTGTGGGTGCATTGGCTCCCCCCTCTTGTGGCCCCCCTGTGTGGGTATGTTGGCTCCCCCCTCTTGTGGCCCCTGTGTGGGTGCGTTGGCTCCCCCCTCTTGTGGCCCCCCGTGTGGGTGCGTTGGCTCCCCCCTCTTGTGGCCCCCCTGTGTGGGTACGTTGGCTCCGCCCTCTTGTTGCCCCTGTGTGGGTGTGTTGGCTCCCCCCTCTTGTGGCCCCCTGTGTGGGTGCGTTGGCTCCCCCCTCCTGTGGCCCCTGTGTGGGTGTGTTGGCTCCCCCCTCTTGTGGCCCCCTGTGTGGGTGCGTTGGCTCCCCCCTCTTGTGGCCCCCCGTGTGGGTGCGTTGGCTCCGCCCTCTTGTGGCCCCCCTGTGTGGGTACGTTGGCTCCGCCCTCTTGTGGCCCCCCTGTGTGGGTACGTTGGCTCCCCCCTCTTGTGGCCCCTGTGTGGGTGCGTTGGCTCCCCCCTCTTGTGGCCCCTGTGTGGGTGTGTTGGCTCCCCCCTCTTGTGGCCCCCCTGTGTGGGTACGTTGGCTCCCCCCTCTTGTGGCCCCCTGTGTGGGTGCGTTGGTTTACCCCGGACAGTGGATTGGCTCTCACCTTTCACCAGTAGCTGCACGGTACAGGAGGGGGCGCCGTCCCGGTAACAGGTGTAGTTATCCTCATCCTCGTAGCCAATGGACATCAGCAATAGGTGAGGGCCGTCCTGCAGCTTCACCGTCCGGTTGTGGCGACTCCACCATGTCTGACCACGGCAGCCGGGACAGGTCAGGTTCACGTCGGAGTGGAGAGGGACCACCTGGCTGTTCTTCAGGAGCACTGGGGGGGGGGAAGAAGAAAGCTACAGGCCCTGATTCACGTGTGGCGTCCTAAAGTGTGCTTCAGACATGCTAAAGTGGCCTCCAAAATGTGCCATTAAGGCATGCTAAGGGGGCCTCCCAAAACCTGCCATTAAGTCATGCTAAACGATGCGCTTAGGGCATGCTGAAGTGGTCCCTCTATATGGTGTGCTTAGGGCATGCTGAAGTGGCCCCTCTATATGGTGCGCTTAGGGCATGCTGAAGTGGCCCCTCTATATGGTGTGCTTAGGACATGCTGAAGTGGCCCTTCTATACGGTGCGCTTAGGGCATGCTGAAGTGGCCCCTCTATACCGTGCGCTTAGGGCATGCTGAAGTGGCCCCTCTATACGGTGCGCTTAGGGCATGCTGAAGTGGCCCCTCTATACGGTGTGCTTAGGACATGCTAAGGGGGCCTCCCAATAAGTGCCATTAAGGCATGCTAAAGGGGCCTCCCAAAAAGTACCATTAAGTCATGCTAAAGTGGCCTCCCAAAACCTGCCATTAAGTCATGCTAAACGATGCGCTTAGGGCATGCTGAAGTGGCCCCTCTATACGGTGCGCTTAGGGCATGCTGAAGTGGCCCCTCTATATGGTGCGCTTAGGACATGCTGAAGTGGCCCCTCTATACGGTGCGCTTAGGGCATGCTGAAGTGGCCCCTCTATACGGTGCACTTAGGGCATGCTGAAGTGGCCCCTCTATACGGTGCGCTTAGGGCATGCTGAAGTGGCCCCTCTATACGGTGCGCTTAGGGCATGCTGAAGTGGCTCCTTTATTCGGTGCGCTTAGGGCATGCTGAAGTGGCCCCTCTATACGGTGCGCTTAGGGCATGCTGAAGTGGCCCCTCTATACAGTGTGCTTAGGGCATGCTGAAGTGGCCCCTCTATATGATGCACTTAGGGCATGCTGAAGTGGCCCCTCTATACGGTGTGCTTAGGGCATGCTGAAGTGGCCCCTCTATATGATGCGCTTAGGGCATGCTGAAGTGGCCCCTCAGTGATAAATAATGGCACGCTTCATGCTGCAGGCGATACATTGTGGCCAGCCAGGTGCGATGGTTGCAGATTGGCCCCCACTGCTGGAAACCACAACAAGCCTGATTCAGGGAGGGAAGAGGAAGACGATCGCCCGGCATCCGCCCGACGCGCAGAACGAAGCGCCAAGTCGCAGGAAGTCACCCGGATCAGCCGCTGTCTATGCAAATCACCCCGATTTACATACTGGAAACTGTAACATCTGCAGGAGGGCGCGACCCATCCCCCGAGTGCACCCAGAGGGCCCAGATCCACCATCAAATACCCCCCCCCACTAAAATCTGTTCCCACCATCCACTGTGCCCATTATGAGGGGTTCCCACCATCCCTGTGCTGAGTTCCCGGGTCTGTACGCCCGCTGTGCCCATTATGAGGGGTTCCCACCATCCCTGTGCTGAGTTCCCGGGTCTGTACGCCCGCCGTGCCCATTATGAGGGGTTCCCACCATCCCTGTGCTGAGTTCCCGGGTCTGTACGCCCGCTGTGCCCATTATGAGGGGTTCCCACCATCCCTGTGCTGAGTTCCTGGGTCTGTACGCCCGCTGTGCCCATTATGAGGGGTTCCCACCATCCCTGTGCCGAGTTCCCGGGTCTGTACACCCGCTATGCCCATTATGAGGGGTTCCCACCATCCCTGTGCCGAGTTCCCGGGTCTGTACACCCGCTATGCCCATTATGAGGGGTTCCCACCATCCCTGTGCCGAGTTCCCGGGTCTGTACACCTGACACCTTCAATAGGCAAATCGGTTCCTGTGATGTGCGGCGGTTTGTTCCGCTACAACCCAAAGAACACACAATAATACATTATGTAAGAGTGACTCACCCATCCCCCGCCATATGGGGGGGGGGGGGACCAGGGACCTGACTCAGACAATAATACACCACGTAATGACAGGAGAGAGGGACCTGTGTGTGTGTGTGAGGGAGGGGAGGGGGGATGGGAGATGAGGACTCCCCCTGAACTGGGGACTGGAAGATTACCTGAAGGTCATTTTTGTGACTTGTTTGCTGTTCCATATTTCCAGGACTGTGCACATCTGTATAGAGTGTCCTTCCCTTTCCTTCTCCTCTCTACTCTCCCCCACTACTTCCCTTTCCTCTCCTCTCCTTTCCTCTCCTCTCTCCCCCACTACTTCCCTTTTCCCTCTTCTCCTCTCCTTTCTCCTCTCCTCTTCTCTCCTCTCCCCCACTACTTTCCTTTTCTCTCCTCTCCTTTCCTCTCCTCTCTCCCCCACTACTTCCCTTTTCCCTCTTCTCCTCTCCTTTCCTCTCCTCTCTCTTCCCCTCCTCTCCCCCACTACTTCCCTTTTCCCTCTTCTCCTCTCCTTTCCTCTCCTCTCTCTTCCTCTCCTCTCCCCCACTACTTTCCTTTTTTCTTCTCCACTCTTTTCCCATCTTCTCTCCTCTCCTCCACTACTTTCCTTTTCTCTCCTCTTCCCCGCTACTTCCCTTTTCTTTCTTCTCCTCTCCTTCCCTCTCCTCTCCCTTCCTCTCCTCTCCCCCACTACTTTCCTTTTCTCTTCTTCACTTTTTCTTCTCCACTCTTTTCCCATCTTCTCTCCTCTGCCCCACTACTTTCCTTTTCTCTCCTCTCCCCCGCTACTTTTTTCCTTTCCTTTTCTCTCCTCTCTTTTCCTCTCCTCTCTCCCCACTACTTTCCCTTTCTCTCCTCTCCTTTCCTCTCCTCTCCCCCCCTACTTCCCTTGTCTCTCCTCTCTTCTCCTCTCCTTTCCTCTCCTCTCCCCCACTACTTTCCTTTTCTCTCCTCTCCCCTTTTTCTCTTCTTCACTTTTTTCTTCTCCACTCTTTTCCCATATTCTCTCATCTCCTTCATTTCCTCTCCCCCACTACTTTCCTTTTCTCTCCTCTCCTTTCCTCTCCTCTCCTTTCTTCCACTACTTTCCTTTTCTCTCCTCTCTCACTTTTCTCTTCTTCACTTTTTTCTTCTCCACTCTTTTCCCATCTTCTCCTCTTCCCATATCTCTTTTCCTCTTCTCTTCTCCAACTGTCTGCTTTCCTCCCTTCTTCAATATCATATCCCCCTCTCCCCTCCTTCCTCCCCCACCTTCTCCTCTTCTCTCTTCTCCTATATTCTTCTTTCCCCTCCTCTCCCATCCTCATCATTATTCTCCTCTCTTCTCCCCTCTCCTCTACTTCCTTTTCCCCTTGTCGCCTCTCCTTTCCCATCTTCTCTTCCTTCTCTTTTCAGTCTTCTTCTGCACTCATCTTCTGTGCTCTCCTTTCCCCTTCTCTTCTCCTACCATATTCTCATCTTCCTATTTCTCCAATGTTCTCTTCTCCTTGTATCCCCCCTCCTCTCCTTTCTTCTCCCCTCTTCTCCTGTCCTGTCCCATCATGTTTCTCCTGCCACTTTTCATTTCCTCCTCTCTTCTCCTCTTTTCCCATCTCTTATTCCCTTTTCTATCCCATCTTCTCTCCTCTGCCATCTTCTCTTTCTACTCCCCCTCCTTAAACCTCCTCTCCCATCTTCTTCTTGCCTCTCTTCTCCCTTCTCTTCCATCTTCACCTCTTCTCTCTTCACCATGTTCTCTTCTCCCGTTTCCCTTTCTCACCTCTCCCATATTTTCCTCTCTCTTATTTTCCTCATCTTCTCCCTTCCCCATTTTACTTCTGTGCTCCTTTCCTCTCTTCTCCCTTCTTCTACTGTTGTGTCCTCTCCCATCTTCTTCTTTAAGGTTTTTCCGTCTCCTCTCTTCTCCCGCCTTCTCCTCTCCCCTCCTCTCCTGTGTATCCCTCCCCATTTTCCCTGTCCTGTTTCATCTTCTCACCCCCCTTTTCTATCTTCTCTTTTCTTCCCCTCCCATTTCCCAACTTCTCTCCTATCTTCTCCTATTCCCCTTCCTCTCCCATCTTCTCCTTTCCCCTCCTTAACTCTCTTCTCCATCTTCTTCTTGCCTCTCTTCCCCTTCTCTCCCATCCTCTCCCCTTCTCTCTTCACCAT
>NW_028320870.1:45000-105255 GCF_062004578.1 Staurois parvus | reverse complement strand
GGGGGGGGGGGGGGGAGACCAAAAAACAAACAAAAGTAAACAAGTTATATCCTGTGCTGTTCGAATGTAAACCATTGATTTAAAAAATGGAAAATGCCACATTTGGCCACTAGATGGCCAAATAGGAAATTCCTATGGTACTTGGCTCCATCTAGTGGCCAAATGTGTAGCTGGGAGTCTTGGTACGCCCCCTGCTGGGTGAGCGCTAGATCTCTCAAATCAGGAACGCCCATTCTCCCTGCTGATTGGAACGTTCTGCGGCGATGCGGGACCTCTGCAGAGAGACCGCTGCTTCCACGCAGACAGCAAGGGTCCTTCTCTGCAGCACGCTAGCGGGGGGATGGGCTTTTCTGCTCAGGCTGTGGCTGCTTTCTAAGGAAAGCTCACCGCCGTCCCTGTGACATCATCCCACGCCGGCCAATCAAGATGCCTGGGGAGGAGATGCCAGCGCCGGCAAGGGCCCCGGGACCATTAGGGCCCATTCACACCTGAGCGATGCGTTTTTACGCTGCTACAAAAAAAAAAACGCGCCAAAGAGGCTCATGTACCAAATTTTGGGGCGCGTTTGGCGTCACGCGTTTCTCAGAAACAATCGCACCAAAAATCACACTGCGTTTGGAGGGCCACAAGCACGTCGCTTGCGATTCTGGAGCCAGACGCGGAATCCTGCGATTCTGCCCGCGATTCCGCTGAAGTGCGAACGCAGACCTAGAAAGGTGGCGAGTTTAATGACTTTATCTCCGCTGAACTCCCGGACGCCGCACACGCGTGTCTCCATGGCAGCGGAGGATTCTCTGCTCTCCCAAGATGCGATTCGATGCGTTCAGATCCGTTCGGACGCAATTTTTATTCTCAGAGATTCAGCCGAATTTCCAAATTCAAATGGTAACAAATCCGAAAGAACACGGAAAAAATTGTAACAAAATTTTCCGATTTCATTCGGATTCATTGAGAAGCTGGTTGTCAGGGAGCGGGCGGCCGCCGTGTCCTTAGCAACCGTGACTCATCTGCTGTCAGTGGGGAACAAATAAAAAAAACAAAAAAACAACAACATAGGGTCCCCCCCCCCCCACCAATTCATACCACATTCTTCGGGTCTGGTATGGATTTTGAGGGGAACCCCCTGGCCTGCTGGGATAAGGGGCTGGTATGGATTTTGGGGGGAGCCCCATGGCCTGCTGGGATAAGGGACTGGTATGGATTTATCAGGGGAACCCCCTGGCGTGCTGGGATAAGGGTCTGGTATGGATTTTGGGGGAAACCCCCTGGCCTGCACAGATAAGGGTCTGGTATGGATTTTGGGGGGAACCCCCTGGCCTGCACAGATAAGGGTCTGGTATGGATTTTGGGGGGAACCCCCTGGCGTGCTGGGATAAGGGACTGGTATGGATTTATCAGGGGAACCCCCTGGCCTGCTGGAATAAGGGTCTGGTATGGATTTTGGGGGAAACCCCCTGGCCTGCACAGATAAGGGTCTGGTATGGATTTTCGGGGGAACCCCCTGGCGTGCTGGGATAAGGGTCTGGTATGGATTTTGGGGGAAACCCCCTGGCCTGCACAGATAAGGGTCTGGTATGGATTTTTGGGGGGAACCCCCTGGTCTGCTGGGATAAGGGTCTGGTTTGGATTTTGGGGGGAACCTCCTGGCCTGCACAGATAAGGGTCTGGTTTGGATTTTGGGGGGAACCCCCTGGCTTGCACAGATAAGGGTCTGGTTTGGATTTTGGGGGGATCTCCCTGGCCTGCACAGATAAGGGTCTGGTATGGATTTTGGGGGGAGCCCCCTGGCCTGCACAGATAAGAGTCTGGTATGGATTTTGGGGGAGCCCCCTGGCCTGCTGGGATAAGGGTCTGGTATGGATTTTGGGGGGAGCCCCCTGGCCTGCGCAGATAAGGGTCTGGTATGGATTTTGGGGGGAGCCAACTGGCCTGCTGGGATAAGGGTCTGGTATGGATTTTGGGGGAGCCCCTGGCCTGTGCAGATAAGGGTCTGGTATGGATTTTGGGGGGAGCCCCCTGGCCTGCTGGGATAAGGGTCTGGTATGGATTTTAGGGGAGCCCCCTGGCCTGCGCAGATAAGGGTCTGGTATGGATTTTGGGGGAGCCCCCTGGCCTGCTGGGATAAGGGTCTGGTATGGATTTTGGGGGAGCCCCCTGGCCTGCTGGGATAAGGGTCTGGTATGGATTTTGGCGGAGCCCCCTGGCCTGCTGGGATAAGGGTCTGGTATGGATTTTGGGGGAGCCCCCTGGCCTGCTGGGATAAGGGTCTGGTATGGATTTTGGGGGAGCCCCCTGGCCTGCACAGATAAGGGTCTGGTATGGATTTTGGGGGGAGCCCCTGGCCTGCACAGATAAGGGTCTGGTATGGATTTTGGGGGGAGCCCCATGGCCTGCTGGGATAAGGGCCTGGTATGGATTTTGGGGGAGCCCCCTGGGCTGCACAGATAAGGGTCTGGTATGGATTTTGGGGGAAGCCCCCTGGCCTGCACAGATAAGGGTCTGGTATGGATTTTGGGGGGAGCCCCCTGGCCTGCACAGATAAGGGTCTGGTATGGATTTTGGGGGGAGCCCCCTGTACTGCACAGATAAGGGTCTGGTATGGATTTTGGGGGGAGCCCCATGGCCTGCTGGGATAAGGGTCTGGTATGGATTTTGGGGGAGCCCCCTGGGCTGCACAGATAAGGGTCTGGTATGGATTTTGGGGGAGCCCCCTGGCCTGCTGGGATAAGGGTCTGGTATGGATTTTGGGGGGAGCCCCCTGGCCTGCGCAGATAAGGGTCTGGTATGGATTTTGGGGGGAGCCCCCTGTACTGCACAGATAAGGGTCTGGTATGGATTTTGGGGGGAGCCCCATGGCCTGCTGGGATAAGGGTCTGGTATGGATTTTGGGGGAGCCCCCTGGGCTGCACAGATAAGGGTCTGGTATGGATTTTGGGGGGAGCCCCCTGGCCTGCTGGGATAAGGGTCTGGTATGGATTTTGGGGGGAGCCCCCTGGCCTGCTGGGATAAGGGTCTGGTATGGATTTTGGGGGGAGCCCCCTGGCCTGCACAGATAAGGGTCTGGTATGGATTTTGGGGGGAGCCCCCTGGCCTGCACAGATAAGGGTCTGGTATGGATTTTGGGGGGAGCCCCATGGCCTGCTGGGATAAGGGTCTGGTATGGATTTTGGGGGAGCCCCCTGGGCTGCACAGATAAGGGTCTGGTATGGATTTTGGGGGAGCCCCCTGGCCTGCACAGATAAGGGTCTGGTATGGATTTTGGGGGGAGCCCCCTGGCCTGCACAGATAAGGGTCTGGTATGGATTTTGGGGGGAGCCCCCTGTACTGCACAGATAAGGGTCTGGTATGGATTTTGGGGGGAGCCCCATGGCCTGCTGGGATAAGGGTCTGGTATGGATTTTGGGGGAGCCCCCTGGGCTGCACAGATAAGGGTCTGGTATGGATTTTGGGGGGAGCCCCCTGGCCTGCTGGGATAAGGGTCTGGTATGGATTTTGGGGGGAGCCCCCTGGCCTGCGCAGATAAGGGTCTGGTATGGATTTTGGGGGGAGCCCCCTGTACTGCACAGATAAGGGTCTGGTATGGATTTTGGGGGGAGCCCCATGGCCTGCTGGGATAAGGGTCTGGTATGGATTTTGGGGGAGCCCCCTGGCCTGCACAGATAAGGGTCTGGTATGGATTTTGGGGGGAGCCCCCTGTACTGCACAGATAAGGGTCTGGTATGGATTTTGGGGGGAGCCCCATGGCCTGCTGGGATAAGGGTCTGGTATGGATTTTGGGGGAGCCCCCTGGGCTGCACAGATAAGGGTCTGGTATGGATTTTGGGGGGAGCCCCCTGGCCTGCTGGGATAAGGGTCTGGTATGGATTTTGGGGGAGCCCCCTGGCCTGCGCAGATAAGGGTCTGGTATGGATTTTGGGGGAGCCCCCTGTACTGCACAGATAAGGGTCTGGTATGGATTTTGGGGGGAGCCCCATGGCCTGCTGGGATAAGGGTCTGGTATGGATTTTGGGGGAGCCCCCTGGGCTGCACAGATAAGGGTCTGGTATGGATTTTGGGGGGAGCCCCCTGGCCTGCTGGGATAAGGGTCTGGTATGGATTTTGGGGGGAGCCCCCTGGCCTGCTGGGATAAGGGTCTGGTATGGATTTTGGGGGAGCCCCCTGGCCTACTGGGATAAGGGTCTGGTATGGATTTTGGGGGGAGCCCCCTGGCCTGCGCAGATAAGGGTCTGGTATGGATTTTGGGGGAAGCCCCCTGGCCTGCTGGGATAAGGGTCTGGTATGGATTTTGGGGGGAACCCCCTGGCCTGCGCAGATAAGGGTCTGGTATGGATTTTGGGGGAAGCCCCCTGGCCTGCTGGGATAAGGGTCTGGTATGGATTTTGGGGGGAACCCCCTGGCCTGCGCAGATAAGGGTCTGGTATGGATTTTGGGGGGAACCCCCTGGCCTGCGCAGATAAGGGTCTGGTATGGATTTTGGGGGAGCCCCCTGGCCTGCTGGGATAAGGGTCTGGTATGGATTTTGGGGGGAGCCCCCTGGCCTGCATAGATAAGGGTCTGGTATGGATTTTGGGGGGAACCCCCTGGCGTGCTGGGATAAGGGTCTGGTATGGATTTTGGGGGGAGCCCCCTGGCCTGCGCAGATAAGGGTCTGGTATGGATTTTGGGGGAGCCCCCTGGCCTGCTGGGATAAGGGTCTGGTATGGATTTTGGGGGAGCCCCTGGCCTGCGCAGATAAGGGTCTGGTATGGATTTTGGGGGAGCCCCCTGGCCTGCTGGGATAAGGGTCTGGTATGGATTTTGGGGGGAGCCCCCTGGCCTGCTGGGATAAGGGTCTGGTATGGATTTTGGGAGAGCCCCCTGGCCTGCTTGGATAAGTGTCTGGTATGGATCTTTGGGGGGAACCCCCTGGTCTGCTGGGATAAGGGTCTGGTTTGGATTTTGGGGGGAGCCCCCTGGCCTGCACAGATAAGGGTCTGGTATGGATTTTGGGGGAGCCCCCTGGCCTGCGCAGATAAGGGTCTGGTATGGATTTTGGGGGAGCCCCCTGGCCTGCTGGGATAAGGGTCTGGTATGGATTTTGGGGAGAACCCCCTGGCCTGCTGGGATAAGGGTCTGGTATGGATTTTGGGGGGAGCCCCCTGGCCTGCTGGGATAAGGGTCTGGTATGGATTTTGGGGGAGCCCCCTGGCCTGCTGGGATAAGGGTCTGGTATGGATTTTGGGGGGAGCCCCCTGGCCTGCACAGATAAGGGTCTGGTATGGATTTTGGGGGAGCCCCCTGGCCTGCTGGGATAAGGGTCTGGTATGGATTTTGGGGGAGCCCCCTGGCCTGCTGGGATAAGGGTCTGGTATGGATTTTGGGGGGAGCCCCCTGGCCTGCGCAGATAAGGGTCTGGTATGGATTTTGGGGGAGCCCCTGGCCTGCTGGGATAAGGGTCTGGTATGGATTTTGGGGGAGCCCCCTGGCCTACTGGGATAAGGGTCTGGTATGGATTTTGGGGGGAGCCCCTGGCCTGCGCAGATAAGGGTCTGGTATGGATTTTGGGGGGAGCCCCCTGGCCTGCTGGGATAAGGGTCTGGTATGGATTTTGGGGGAGCCCCCTGGCCTGCGCAGATAAGGGTCTGGTATGGATTTTGGGGGAGCCCCCTGGCCTGCTAGGATAAGGGTCTGGTATGGATTTTGGGGGAGCCCCCTGGCCTGCTGGGATAAGGGTCTGGTATGGATTTTGGGGGAGCCCCCTGGCCTGCTGGGATAAGTGTCTGGTATGGATCTTTGGGGGGAACCCCCTGGTCTGCTGGGATAAGGGTCTGGTTTGGATTTTGGGGGGAGCCCCCTGGCCTGCGCAGATAAGGGTCTGGTATGGATTTTGGGGGAGCCCCCTGGCCTGCTGGGATAAGGGTCTGGTATGGATTTTGGGGGGAGCCCCCTGGCCTGCTGGGATAAGGGTCTGGTATGGATTTTGGGGAGCCCCCTGGCCTGCTGGGATAAGGGTCTGGTATGGATTTTGGGGGGAGCCCCCTGGCCTGCACAGATAAGGGTCTGGTATGGATTTTGGGGGAGCCCCCTGGCCTGCTGGGATAAGGGTCTGGTATGGATTTTGGGGGAGCCCCCTGGCCTGCTGGGATAAGGGTCTGGTATGGATTTTGGGGGGAGCCCCCTGGCCTGCGCAGATAAGGGTCTGGTATGGATTTTGGGGGGAGCCCCCTGGCCTGCACAGATAAGGGTCTGGTATGGATTTTGGGGGAGCCCCCTGGCCTGCTGGGATAAGGGTCTGGTATGGATTTTGGGGGAGCCCCCTGGCCTGCTGGGATAAGGGTCTGGTATGGATTTTGGGGGGAGCCCCCTGGCCTGCGCAGATAAGGGTCTGGTATGGATTTTGGGGGAGCCCCTGGCCTGCTGGGATAAGGGTCTGGTATGGATTTTGGGGGAGCCCCCTGGCCTACTGGGATAAGGGTCTGGTATGGATTTTGGGGGGAGCCCCTGGCCTGCGCAGATAAGGGTCTGGTATGGATTTTGGGGGAGCCCCCTGGCCTGCTGGGATAAGGGTCTGGTATGGATTTTGGGGGAGCCCCCTGGCCTGCGCAGATAAGGGTCTGGTATGGATTTTGGGGGGAGCCCCCTGGCCTGCTGGGATAAGGGTCTGGTATGGATTTTGGGGGAGCCCCCTGGCCTGCGCAGATAAGGGTCTGGTATGGATTTTGGGGGAGCCCCCTGGCCTGCTGGGATAAGGGTCTGGTATGGATTTTGGGGAGCCCCCTGGCCTGCGCAGATAAGGGTCTGGTATGGATTTTGGGGGGAGCCCCCTGGCCTGCTGGGATAAGGGTCTGGTATGGATTTTGGGGGAGCCCCCTGGCCTGCGCAGATAAGGGTCTGGTATGGATTTTGGGGGAGCCCCCTGGCCTGCGCAGAGAAGGGTCTGGTATGGATTTTGGGGGGCCTGGGCACGTAGTTCACGGTCACCCGCGTGCTGAGTTCATGGTTGCGCGCGTGGACCGTTCCGTAGGTCCCGGGGATTCACCGCGATTACCGACAATCTCACAACGCCGCGCTATATTCCGCAACCGCCACACTGCCTCCATTGACGCGATCCCGACCCGGAATGTCGCCGCCCGCGGCGTCGGGTGAAGCTCGGATTTTTTTTTTTTTTGTTTACTCTCCAAATGAAAATGTTTGGACGCCGCATTCCGACGGGAAATCGCGTTTCGCCCGACATCACCGCGGAGTATCAATCCAAAATAATCACAAGAATTAAAATTGCTGCAATTATACGGGCGGGTCCAGGGAGGGGGGGCAACACAGGACTCCTTTAGGGCCCGGGGATGGGGGGGGGGGGAGGGGGCCACACAGGACTCCTTTAAGGCACGATTCAAAGGAGCCTTTAATTGGGCGAGGAGGCGGGATGGAAATTCCGGGACCGGGTCAGGACTGTGCCTTGTTGTCCTGAACAGAACGCATTGCAATCCAAACCCAAAACACATGAAACATTTAAAGGGCACGTCCATCGGATCCGGCCGACCCCCGCATCGGCTCCTCTCCTGGACTGAATCGTCTTTCTTCTGATCTCACTGCACACTGCGAGCGACTCACCATGTGCCTCAGAAGCTGCAGCCAGTCAGAGAGAGATGCTGCAGGGATGTCTCAGCATGAGACCTGGAAACGAGTGGAGAACACGGTAGTATCAGTGCCTACGACTTCCAGCTTCCACAGGCAGTGCATAGAGAAGAACAGAGACCCAGTGATGACATCACTGGCTCGGAAATAAGGTTCTAATGAGATAATAAGGTTCTTAACATCAGAAAGTTAATGGGGGGGGGGGGGGAGGGGAGGGGGGGGGACCAGGCAGTGCCGGGACAAGGACACCTAACACCCCAGGACATAGATGCCAAACTGCGCCCCCCTCCAAAATGTATGAGCATTGCATGTCAGCAAAAATACCTCCCTCCCCCCCCCCCACAAAAAAAACATTCAAGCACCAATATTCACACTAAGCATTTTCAAGCCAAGATTCCCCCCCCCCAAAAAAAAAAAAGCACCAATCCTCCCCCCTAATTTCACTCTCCCAACAAAGATCTCCCCTAGTCCCCCCATTCTCCCCCCAAATTCCCCTCCCAACACAAATGTCCTCCCCTATCCCCTCTCCCAGAACAAATGACCCCCCCAATCCCCCTCTCCTAGCACTAATCCCTCCCCAAGCACAAATTCCCCCCCAA
This sequence comes from Staurois parvus, assembly GCF_062004578.1. Lineage (NCBI taxonomy): Eukaryota > Metazoa > Chordata > Amphibia > Anura > Ranidae > Staurois > Staurois parvus. Next base: position 97,045 of record NW_028320870.1, on the reverse strand, counting down.
CACAAATTGCCCCCCTAAATCCCCTCTCCTAGCACTAAACGCCCTCAAAATTCCCCTCTCCCAGCACAAATCCCCTCCCAATCCCACTCCTAACACTAGTACCCCCCCCCAAATTACCTTCTATTGCACAAATCCCCTCTCCCATCACTAATCCCCCCAAAGCCCCTCTCCCATCACTAATCCCCCCAAAGCCCCTCTCCCATCACTAATCCCCCCGCCCCCAAATATCCCTCTCCTAGCATTAATCCACCACGCCCAAATCATCTCTCCTGGCACTAATCTTCCCCTCCAAATTCCCCCCTCCCAGCACAAATCACCCACCCCCCCAAATTTCATCTTTTAGCACTAACCCCCCCTCACAAAATTCCCCTCTCCCAGCACCAATCCCCCCTCCTAGCACTAATCCTCCCCCTCAAAATTCCACCCCTCCCAGCAAAACTCCCACCCCCCCCCCCCCCCCCCGATTCCCTCTCCTAGCACTAACACCATCACAAAATTTCCCCCTCCCTGCACTAATCCTCCCCCCAAAATTTTTCCCCCTCCCTTACAATTCCCTCTCCTCACACAAATTCCATTCACTAGCACTAATCCTCCCCTCCCCCCCTAATTTCCCTCTCCCAGAACAAATCTCCCCCCCCAAAAAATCCCCTCTCTGTCTGCGGCGTTTCGTCCCATCTATGTAGAACGGTGGGCGTGTCCTCACATAAATGCAGCACATCATAACCCCCCCCCCCCCCCCAGGTGTCTCCACACTGAACTGTAATGACAGGATGGCGGGGGATCTGATCATACTCTGCGCGGTGGGCGGGGCTCAGAATTTATACCACAACACTATTCTCTGTACATAGCGGACATTATTCATGGAGGACTTTCCTCCACCAGGACAATCCAGAGTCACCAGCAGGAGGCCGGCAGAACATCTCCAATATTGATAGGAATATTATGGTCTGCCGGGGGCATGGCTACCGCCAGAGTATTACCAGTTATGGGGTCCAGGGCTGACCCCCCCCCCCCCCGGAACCTCCCCATTGGGATACAAATACATTTCCTGGCGTAGTTCCTGGGGGATCATGGGGACCAGTGACATCAGTGTTCCTATAAGGGTGGGATGTTCTCTCGTAGACAAATGTGTCCTGCCCACCGACCGGACTAAAGATGACCAGTGAGTGGTCCAGGACAGAGGACCCCATTACTGGTTCACTCCACCTCCAAAGGACCCTTGTACTAGTTCCTTACTCCTCCTCCAAAGGACCCTTGTACTAGTTTGCTCCTCCTCCACAGGACCCTTGTACTAGTTTGCTCCTCCTCCACAGGACCCTTGTACTAGTTCGCTCCTCCTCCTCCAAATGACTCTTGTACTAGTTCGCTCCTCCTCCACAGGACCCTTGTGCTAGTTCACTCCTCCACAGGACCCTTGTACTAGTTCACTGCTCCTCCAAAGGACCCTTGTACTAGTTTGCTCCTCCTCCACAGGACCCTTGTACTAGTTTGCTCCTCCTCCACAGGACCCTTGTACTAGTTTGCTCCTCCTCCACAGGACCCTTGTACTAGTTTGCTCCTCCTCCACAGGACCCTTGTACTAGTTCGCTCCTCCTCCTCCAAATGACTCTTGTACTAGTTCACTCCACCTCCAAAGGACCCTTGTACTAGTTCCCTACTCCTCCTCCAAAGGACCCTTGTACTAGTTCGCTGCTCCTCCAAAGGACCCTTATACTAGTTCACTGCTCCTCCTCCAAAGGACCCTTGTACTAGTTCACTGCTCCTCCTCCAAATGACCCTTGTACTAGTTCACTCCACCTCCAAAGGACCCTTGTACTAGTTCACTGCTCCTCCTCCAAATGACTCTTGTACTAGATCACTGCTCCTCCTCCAAAGGACCCTTGTACTAGTTCCCTACTCCTCCTCCAAAGGATCCTTGTACTAGTTCCCTGCTCCTCCTCCAAAGGACCCTTGTACTAGTTCGCTGCTCCTCCAAAGGACCCTTATACTAGTTCACTGCTCCTCCTCCAAATGACTCTTGTACTAGATCACTGCTCCTCCTCCAAATGACCCTTGTACTAGTTCACTCCACCTCCAAAGGACCCTTGTACTAGTTCCCTACTCCTCCTCCAAAGGATCCTTGTACTAGTTCCCTGCTCCTCCTCCAAATGACCCTTGTACTAGTTCCCTGCTCCTCCTCCAAATGACCCTTGTACTAGTTCACTCCACCTCCAAAGGACCCTTGTACTAGTTCCCTACTCCTCCTCCACAGGACCCTTGTACTAGTTATCTACTTATCCAAAAGACCTTTTACTAGTTCACAGTGGACCCCATTTACTAGTTTACTAATTATCCAAACAAGTTTCTTTATTAGTTTACTACATCTGCAAAGGAACCCCACTACTAGTCCAGTACCTCTGCAAAGGAACCCCACTACTAGTCCAGTACCTCTGCAAAGGAACCCCACTACTAGTCCAGTACCTCTGCAAAGGAACCCCACTGCTAGTCCAGTACCTCTGCAAAGGAACCCCACTGCTAGTCCAGTACCTCTGCAAAGGAACCCCACTGCTAGTCCAGTACCTCTGCAAAGGAACCCCACTGCTAGTCCAGTACCTCTGCAAAGGAACCCCACTGCTAGTCCAGTACCTCTGCAAAGGAACCCCACTACTAGTCCAGTACCCCTGCAAAGGATCTCTTTACTAGCTCACTACTTCTCCATATGACCCCTTTAATATTTCAATACTTCTTAAAAGGGTCCCTTTACTAGTCTATTGCTTCTACAAAGGATCCCTTTAATAGTTGACTACTGCTCCAAAGGATCCCTTTACTTTTCTCCATGCGACCCCTTTAACAGTCCAATACTCCTCCAAAGGATCCTTTTTGCTAGCTGACTACTTTTCCAAAGGATCACTTTACTAGCTCTCCATGTCTCAAAAGCTCCCCTTTACTAGTCTAATGAGGTCCCCCTCCCAGGGATCACCAGTGTAAGGGGGTTCTTCTCCCACTGACCACCAAAGTATGGTAACTCTTATTATAAGGGTCATTCTTCCCAATGGCCACCAGTGTAATGAGGTCCCTCAGCCAGTGATCACCAATGTAAAGTGGTTCTTCTCTCACTGACCACCAAAGTAAGGTAGCTCCTTGCCAACCCTCAATATAAGGGCCATTCTTCTCAATGACCACCAGTGCAATGAGGTCCCTCAGCCAGTGGTCACCAATGTCAGTTGGCTTTACTCCCACTGATGACCAAAGAGAACTCTACACTGGCCTCCAATGTAAGGATGATTTCTCAATGACCAGTGAAATGGGGACACACTTCCATTGATAACCAACGTAAGGTGGTTCTTCTCCCACTGACAACCAAATGGGAGCTCTTTACTGACCACCAATGTAAGGGCTAGTCTCCACAATGGCCACTGGTGTAATGATGTCGCTCTCTCAAAGATCACCAATGTAAGGTGCTTCTTTTTCCAATGACCACCAAAGTAAGGGAGATCTTCACTGACCCTCAATATAAGGGCCATTCTTCTCAATGACCACCAGTGTAATGAGGTCCCTCACCTAGTGATCACCAATGTAAGTTGGCCTTACTCCCACTGATGACCAAAGACCACTGATGACCAAAGACAACTCTACACTGACCTCCAATGTAAGGATGATTCCTCAATGACCTGTGAAATGGGGACACACTGCCATTGATAACCAATGTAAGGTGGTTCTTCTCCCACTGACAGCCAAATGGGAGCTCTTTAATGACCACCAATGTAAGGGCTAGTCTCCACAATGGCCACTGGTGTAATGAGGTTCCTCAGCCAGTGATCATCAATGTAAAGTGGTTCTTCTCTCACTAACCACCAAAGTAAGGTAGCTCCTTGCTGACCCTCAATATACGGGACATTCTTCTCAATAGCCACCAGTGTAATGAGGTCCCTCAGCCAGTGATCATCAGTGTAAAGTGGTTCTTCTCTCACTGACCACCAAAGTAAAGTAGCTCCTCCCTGACCCTCAATATACGGGACATTCTTCTCAATAGCCACCAGTGTAATGAGGTCCCTCAGCCAGTGATCATCAGTGTAAAGTGGTTCTTCTCTCACTGACCACCAAAGTAAGTAGCTCCTCCCTGACCCTCAATATACGGGACATTCTTCTCAATAGCCACCAGTGTAATGAGGTCCCTCAGCCAGTGATCATCAATGTAAAGTGGTTCTTCTCTCACTGACCACCAAAGTAAAGTAGCTCCTCCCTGACCCTCAATATACGGGACATTCTTCTCAATAGCCACCAGTGTAATGAGGTCCCTCAGCCAGTGATCATCAGTGTAAAGTGGTAATTCTCTCACTGACCACCAAAGCAAAGAAGCTCCACCCTGACCCTCAATCTACGGGCCATTCTTCTTAATGGCGGCCACCAGTGTAATGAGGTTGCTGTCTCAAAGATCACCAATATAAGGAGCTTCTTTTCCCAATGACCACCAAAAGTAAGGGAGCTCTTCACTGACCTCAATATACGAGCCATTCTTCTCAATGACCACAAGTATAAAAAGGTTCCTCCCCAATGTAAGGTGGCTCTTCCCTCACTGACCACCAAATGAAGGACATACTTTTCCATGGACTGTCAACGTGAGGGAAAACGGTTTTCTGGCCATCAGTATTTGTTTCCTTTCATTATCATTACTGAAAATAATTTAGGGTTTTTTTTGCCCGAAATGTCAAATAATTTAAGCATTCCACCATCTTTATTTCTATCAGGGGTTCCCTGGAATCCAAAAGTTATCTCAAGGGTTCCTCCAGGTTGAAAGGTTTGAAAATGGCTGATATAGAGAACATGAAATCATCTCTCGTGCTCTTCCATGGAATATATATCTAAACACACGTATTGGACAATTCAGTCCCATTGCAGATGGTCTCCCTGTGGTGGGTTATGTCCCGGATTACGCTTGTAATCTGTCTCCTCCCAGTTCTCAGAGCGGATTGGAAGGCGGATTTATTTCATTGTTACTTTAGAACAAAGAATTTCCATAAACCTCGGAGGATCAGCTTCTGAATTCTGCGGAGGCGCCGGGATCATCTCACAGGTGATAAATCCATTAACAACATGGAGTCAGTTACGTCTGCTGGCGCGGGTGGATGAAAGTCTCTGCAGAGAGGCCTCAGGATTGCACCCCCCAATCCAATGTTATCATTGAGACGTGGACACCCAACATTCCATGACTGGCGGTCTGTGAGCCTACAATGCATATCCAACACTATATATATATATACACACAGTACACAGGGCTTTTATTCAGCTGGAAAGTGGTGGAAAGCATTCCTGCACCTCCAACACTGAATATACACCATATTGCCCCAAGTATTGGCCGGCCTTTCCACGCACATGACCATTAATGGCCTCCCAGTCTTAGTCCATAGGGTTCAATATTGAGTTGGCCCCGCCCTTCCCACGCACATGACCTTTAATGGCCTCCCAGTCTTAGTCTGTAGGGTTCAATATTGGGTCCCCAGCCTTTCCACGCACATGACCTTTAATGGCCCCCCAGTCTTAGTCCGTAGGGTTCAATATTGAGTTGGCCCCGCCCTTCCCACGCACATGACCTTTAATGGCCTCCCAGTCTTAGTCCGTAGGGTTCAATATTGAGTTGGCCCCGCCCTTTGCAGCTATAACAGCTTCAACTCTTCTGGGAAAGGCCGTCCACAAGGTTTAGGAGGGTGTCTATGGGAAGGTTGGACCATTCTTCCAGAAGCACATTTGTCAGGTCAGGCACTGATGTCGGGGAAGGAGGCCTGGCTCGCAGTCTCCGCTCTAATTCATCCCAAAGGTGTTCTATGGGGTTGAGGTCAGGACTCTGTGCAGGACAGTCAAGTTCCTCCACCCCAAACTGGCTCCTCCATCTCTTTATGGACCTTGCTTTGTGCACTGGTGCGCAGTCATGTTGGAACAGGAAGGGGCCATCCCCAAACTCCTCCCACAAAGTTGGGAGCATGAAATTGTCCAAAATGTCGCCTTCAGAGTTCCCTTCACTGGAACTAGGGGGCCAAGCCCAACCCCTGAAAAACGACCCCACACCATAATCCCCCCTCCACCAAACTTTACACTTGGCACAATGCAGTCAGGCAAGTACCGTTCTCCTGGCAAACCCAGACACGTCCATCGGATTGCCAGACAGAGAAGCATGATTGGTTACTCCAGGGAACATGTCTCCCTTGCTCTAGAGTCCAGTGGCGGCGTGCTTTACACCACGGCATCCGACGCTTTGCATTGCACTTGGTGATAGAAGGCTTGGATGCAGCTGCTCGGCCATGGAAACCCATTCCATGAAGCTCTCTACGCACTGTTGTTGGGCTCATCTGAAGGCCACACCAAGTTTGGAGGTCTTTAGCTATTGACTCTGCAGACAGTTGGTGACTTCTGCGCACTGTGCGCTTCAGCATGCGCTGACCCCGCCCTGTCATGTGACGTGGCCTACCACTTGGTGGCTGAGTGGCTGTTGTTCCCAGTTGCTTCCACTTTGTTATAATCCCACTAACAGTTGAGCGTGGAATATTTAGTAGCCAGGAAATGTCACGGATGGACTTATTGCCCAGGTGACCACCTATCACGGGACCACGCTTGGAGTCACTGAGCTCCTGAGAGCGACCCATTCTTTCACCAATGTTTGTAGAAGCCGTCTGCATGTCTAGGGGCTTGATTGTATACACCTGTGTCCATGGAGGGGATTGGAACACCGGAATCACATGATATGGAGGGGATTGGAACACCTGAATCACATGATATGGAGGGGATTGGAACACCTGAATCACATGATTGGGAGGGGATTGGAACACCTGAATCACATGATTGGGAGGGGATTGGAACACCTGAATCACATGATATGGAGGGGATTGGAACACCTGAATCACATGATATGGAGGGGATTGGAACACCTGAATCACATGATATGGAGGGGATTGGAACACCTGAATCACATGATATGGAGGGGATTGGAACACCTGAATCACATGATATGGAGGGGATTGGAACACCTGAATCACATGATTGGGAGGGGATTGGGGCACCTGAATCACATGATTGGGAGGGGATTGGGGCACCTGAATCACATGATTGGGAGGGCGGGGCCAATACTTTTGGCAATATAGTGTATGTATACAAAATGTGTGGGGGTTCTAAGTAGTTTTCCAGCACAAAAATAATATATATATATAAAATGATGCTTGGGAGGTTCTAATTTTCTAGCCAAAAAGAAAAAGTATTTTTTTTAACAAGAGAGGAATGTCAGAATAAAACCTCAAATATGTAGTGACTGGCTTCAGGGGACACACAGAGAATAAACAAATCCTCCTACATAAGTTGTCCCCGTTTATCTGCACCCATCTCTTCTCTACATCCATTCAAAGTGCTGACTTTATAAAGCTTGTCTGAGAGTTCAGAAAAAGGGGCGGAGAACAGAAGTTACACTCTGCAGAGCCCAGTGAGGCAGCTCTGAGAGCTGATTGGAGGAAAGAGACACACCCCCGCTCCCTGCACAAAGGAACAGAGCTGAGGCCGTCAATCTGCCGGAGGTCCCTCCCGTGTCACCATTTCTCCCTCGGTGTCAGTAAAACTAGTCAGAAGCGACTCATGCTGATAGCAGAGGCAGCAGACAGATACAACACTCAGTGCTCCGGACTGAGACAAGTACACACTGTGGAGGGATGTGCTTTGTTTCATATTTCATGTCTGAGGTTTACAACCACTTCAAAGAAAGTCAATGTATCTGTTCATTTGTTATAAGTAATGACTGACTGAACATGCTGGAAATTGCTGGTGTCTATGGGGGGGGGGGGGGGGGGGGCGGGGGGGTGCTTATGAAACGGTGAATGGGTTGACTGGGATCTTTAGAGATTCGCATAAATATGAAAGTTTTTTTATCATTTGAAGATTCTCGGCTCATTTTCTGCTCTAAACATAATAAAAAAGCCCCCCCCCTCCCCTCCATTCAGGGACGCCGGTCCCTCCTGGAGCCGTGTAATCACCCGGTCATTATGGATTTCCTGGAATCACGTTCTCCGCTCAGCTGGATCTACATGACAGACGCGGGATAGTTTCATGTTCGCTCCCGCTCTCCGCAGTACAGAAAATACCGCGATTATGGGGGGGGGCGTCCTGAGGAGACCGGCACGGAAGACGGGCGCGAGGGAGAGGCTCTGCGCCATCGGACCCCCATGACTCCAGCCTAGAGACCCCGAATTCAAAGAGAAACGCAGAATCTGAATGAGAATGTTTTTGCGGTAAATCTCATTTTATTTTATTATTTTTATTATTTTACTTTTGTAAAAAAAAAAAAAAAAAAGTAAAGTATTTGTATTTCTGCCCATCCAGTCCTGGGATTTACACAGCTCTGCCGCACAGCACAGGAAGAGGGAAGGGTGACAACACAGAGCGACCCACATCTAGTGGAATCACTAAGAAACGCAACGAGTGGCAACACTCCGCAGAGCGCAAAAACGTTTGCAGACCCCCCCCTCCCCCCCCCCCCACAGTCAGGTCCATAAATCAATGTGCCCCAAATGGCTCTCTTATGGAACATCTTCACATGGGCGAGGGGCAGCGGACACACCCTGCAGGGAAATCTCCCCATTGTGGGAGGGGCAGCGGACACACCCTGCAGGGAAATCTCCCCATTGTGGGAGGGGCAGCGGACACACCCTGCAGGGAAATCTCCCCATTGTGGGAGGGGCAGCGGACGCACCCTGCAGGGAAATCTCCCCATTGTGGGAGGGGCAGCGGACGCACCCTGCAGGGAAATCTCCCCATTCTGGGAGGGGCAGCGGACGCACCCTGCAGGGAAATCTCCCCATTGTGGGAGGGGCAGCGGACGCACCCTGCAGGGAAATCTCCCCATTGTGGGAGGGGCAGCGGACACACCCTGCAGGGAAATCTCCCCATTGTGGGAGGGGCAGGCACACACACCCTGCAGGGAAATCTCCCCATTGTGGGGGGGGGCAGCGGACACACCCTGCAGGGAAATCTCCCCATTGTGGGAGGGGCAGACACACACACCCTGCAGGGAAATCTCCCCATTGTGGGAGGGGTAGCGGACACACACACCCTGCAGGGAAATCTCCCCATTGTGGGAGGGGTAGCGGACACACACACCCTGCAGGGAAATCTCCCCATTGTGGGAGGGGCAGAGACACAAACTACTGGGGGAAATCTCCCCATTGTGGGAGGGGCAGAGACACCAACTACTGCGGGAAATCTCCCCATTGTGGGAGGGGCAGAGACACAAACTATTGCAGGAAAATCTCCCCATTGTGGGAGGGGCAGAGACACAAACTACTGTGGGAAATCTCCCCATTGTGGGAGGGGCAGAGACAAACTACTGCAGGAAATCTCCCCATTGTGGGAGGGGCAGAGACACAAACTTCTGGGGGAAATGTCCTCCTTGTGGGAGGGGCAGAGACACAAACTACTGGGGGGAATCTCTTCATTGTGGGAGGGGCAGAGACAAACTACTGCAGGAAATCTCCCCATTGTGGGAGGGACAGAGAGACAAACTACTGGGGGAAATTTCCTCATTGTGGGAGGGGCAGAGACACAAACTACTGCAGGAAATCTCCCCATTGTGGGAGGGGCAGTGGACAAACTACTGCGGGAAATCTCCCCATTGTGGGAGGGGCAGAGACACAAAGTACTGCGGGAAATCTCCCCATTGTGGGAGGGGCAGAGACACAAACTACTGCGGGAAATCTCCCCATTGTGGGAGGGGCAGAGACACAAACTACTGCGGGAAATCTCCCCATTGTGGGAGGGGCAGAGACACAAACTGCTGCGGGAAATGAGATGGATGCCATCAGTGGAATTTAAACGATTTAAAAATATTTTTCTTTTTTTTTTCTTTTTTTTTTTAAATTGTGAGGAATCCTGAAGCTTCTTCTATGAACGGCCGTTATGTTCAGAATGGGTCCAGGCCGGGAAGATCCGCGCTCGCTCGGGATTCCAGCTAGGGGACCCTACAGTCCACATCTGCCCAGGTTCCGTGGCCCCATCACGAGGGGCAATCATGCGAATGCTTTGTGCTCTTTCCATGGCGCTGGCCGCTCTCCCAGCCACTAAAGCAAAGTCCAAGTCTCTGCGGAGCCCGCGTATTCATCCTTGTTTATGGGATTCATGGTCTTTTTTTTTTCAAAAACAACACACTGTGCATTCTGTCAAACTTCCCTGGCATGCCGTCAAGGCCGGGGGAAAAAAGCAAACAAGGGTTTCAAGCATGGCGTCCACTCTGCCCACCCCCCACCCCCCATACAACGAGCGGAGTCAGAGGCGAATGTTCAGACGCATTGAAGCGTCCTCTCCAGAGACACGGAGCGTGGCTAATTAGGTGCCTGGGCTCTGTCAATTAAGCTACAATTAAAGTGGCGTGTTTGGCCAACAGGTTGGAGGAATATGAAGTGGTTGTCCTGTACGCGGGGAGGAGGAGGATGGCGCGTTATTGGCATTCCATATAAATGGAGGTCATTCCGGGATGGGATCCCACGGGGTAGAACATGCCAATTTTCAAGGTTGTTCCTATTCATGGATAATTGTTGGCATTTTCGAGGCATGTGTTACTTAGTCGGAGGCTGGTAATGGAGGCTACAGCTTTGACAGGGAAGGACCTAACTCAATGACATTCACGGAGTATCATAAGCAACTACACAATACAAGTCCTCCACCGATGGAGCACTTCTCAGGTTAGGTTTACCAATGTGACAATGGTGGAATATACCAGTGCTGAAATGGGATCCCATGGGGAAGAATATGGCAATTTTCAAGTTTGTTCCTATTCATGGACAATCGTTGGACCGTACCAGTGCTGAAATGGGTTCCCATGGGGAAGAATATGGCAATTTTCAAGTTTGTTCCAATTAATAGATAATCGTTGGACCGTACCAGTGATGAAAAAGGATCCCATGGGGAAGAATATGGCAATTTTCAAGTTTGTTCCTATTCATGGACAATCGTTGGACCGTACCAGTGCTGAAATGGGATCCCATGGGGAAGAATATGGCAATTTTCAAGTTTGTTCCTATTCATGGACAATCGTTGGACCGTACCAGTGCTGAAATGGGTTCCCATGGGGAAGAATATGGCAATTTTCAAGTTTGTTCCTATTCATGGACAATCGTTGGACCGTACCAGTGATGAAATGGGTTCCCATGGGGAAGAATATGGTAATTTTCAAGGTTGTTCCTATTTATGGATAATTGTTGGCATTTTCGAGGCATGTGTTACTTAATCGGAGGCTGGTAATGGAGGCTACAGCTTTGATAGGGAAGGAGCATTTACCTAACTCAATGACATTCACGGAGTATCATAAGCAACTACACAATACAAGTCCTCCACCGATGGAGCACTTCTCAGGTTAGGTTTACCAATGTGACAATGGTGGAATATACCAGTGCTGAAATGGGTTCCCATGGGGAAGAATATGGCAATTATCAAGTTTGTTCCTATTCATGGACAATCATTGGACCGTACCAGTGTTGAAATAGGTTCCCATTGGGAAGAATATGGCAATTTTCAAGTTTGTTCCAATTAATAGATAATCGTTGGACCGTACCAGTGATGAAAAAGGATCCCATGGGGAAGAATATGGCAATTTTCAAGTTTGTTCCTATTCATAGATAATTGTTGGACCGTACCAGTGATGAAATAGGATCCCATGGGGAAGAATATGGCAATTTTCAAGTTTGTTCCTATTCATGGACAATCGATGGACCGTACCAGTGCTGAAATGGGATCCCATGGGGAAGAATATGGCAATTTTCAAGTTTGTTCCAATTAATAGATAATCGTTGGACCGTACCAGTGATGAAAAAGGATCCCATGGGGAAGAATATGGCAATTTTCAAGTTTGTTCCTATTCATGGACAATCGTTGGACCGTACCAGTGCTGAAATGGGTTCCCATGGGGAAGAATATGGCAATTTTCAAGTTTGTTCCTATTCATGGACAATCCTTGGACCGTACCAGTGATGAAATGGGTTCCCATGGGGAAGAATATGGTAATTTTCAAGGTTGTTCCTATTTATGGATAATTGTTGGCATTTTCGAGGCATGTGTTACTTAATCGGAGGCTGGTAATGGAGGCTACAGCTTTGATAGGGAAGGAGCATTTACCTAACTCAATGACATTCACGGAGTATCATAAGCAACTACGCAATACAAGTCCTCCACCGACGGAGCACTTCTCAGGTTAGGTTTACCAATGTGACAATGGTGGAATATACCAGTGCTGAAATGGGTTCCCATGGGGAAGAATATGGCAATTTTCAAGTTTGCTCCTATTCATGGACAATCGTTGGACCGTACCAGTGCTGAAATGGGTTCCCATGGGGAAGAATATGGCAATTTTCAAGTTTGTTCCAATTAATAGATAATCGTTGGACCGTACCAGTGCTGAAAAAGGATCCCATGGGGAAGAATATGGCAATTTTCAAGTTTGTTCCTATTCATGGACAATCGTTGGACCGTACCAGTGATGAAAAAGGATCCCATGGGGAAGAATATGGCAATTTTCAAGTTTGTTCCTATTCATGGACAATCGTTGGACCGTACCAGTGATGAAATGGGTTCCCATGGGGAAGAATATGGCAATTTTCAAGTTTGTTCCTATTCATGGACAATCCTTGGACCGTACCAGTGCTGAAATGGGTTCCCATGGGGAAGAATATGGTAATTTTCAAGGTTGTTCCTATTTATGGATAATTGTTGGCATTTTCGAGGCATGTGTTACTTAATCGGAGGCTGGTAATGGAGGCTACAGCTTTGACAGGGAAGGACCTAACTCAATGACATTCACGGAGTATCATAAGCAACTACACAATACAAGTCCTCCACCGACGGAGCACTTCTCAGGTTAGGTTTACCAATGTGACAATGGTGGAATATACCAGTGCTGAAATGGGTTCCCATGGGGAAGAATATGGCAATTTTCAAGTTTGTTCCTATTCATGGACAATCGTTGGACCGTACCAGTGCTGAAATGGGATTCCATGGGGAAGAATATGACAATTTTCAAGTTTGTTCCTATTCATGGACAATCGTTGGACCGTACCAGTGCTGAAATGGGTTCCCATGGGGAAGAATATGGCAATTTTCAAGTTTGTTCCTATTCATGGACAATCCTTGGACCGTACCAGTGCTGAAATGGATTCCCATGGGGAAGAATATGGTAATTTTCAAGGTTGTTCCTATTTATGGATAATTGTTGGCATTTTCGAGGCATGTGTTACTTAATCGGAGGCTGGTAATGGAGGCTACAGCTTTGATAGGGAAGGAGCATTTACCTAACTCAATGACATTCACGGAGTATCATAAGCAACTACACAATACAAGTCCTCCACCGATGGAGCACTTCTCAGGTTAGGTTTACCAATGTGACAATGGTAGAATATACCAGTGCTGAAATGGGTTCCCATGGGGAAGAATGTGGCAATTTGCAAGTTTGTTCCTATTCATGGACAATCTTTGGACCGTACCAGTGATGAAATAGGATCCCATGGAGAAGAATATGGCAATTTTCAAGTTTGTTCCTATTCATGGACAATCGTTGGACCGTACCAGTGCTGAAATGGGTTCCCATGGAGAAGAATATGGCAATTTTCAAGTTTGTTCCTATTCATGGACAATCCTTGGACCGTACCAGTGCTGAAATGGATTCCCATGGGGAAGAATATGGTAATTTTCAAGGTTGTTCCTATTTATGGATAATTGTTGGCATTTTCGAGGCATGTGTTACTTAATCGGAGGCTGGTAATGGAGGCTACAGCTTTGATAGGGAAGGAGCATTTACCTAACTCAATGACATTCACGGAGTATCATAAGCAACTACACAATACAAGTCCTCCACCGATGGAGCACTTCTCAGGTTAGGTTTACCAATGTGACAATGGTAGAATATACCAGTGCTGAAATGGGTTCCCATGGGGAAGAATGTGGCAATTTGCAAGTTTGTTCCTATTCATGGACAATCTTTGGACCGTACCAGTGATGAAATAGGATCCCATGGAGAAGAATATGGCAATTTTCAAGTTTGTTCCTATTCATGGACAATCGTTGGACCGTACCAGTGCTGAAATGGGTTCCCATGGAGAAGAATATGGCAATTTTCAAGTTTGTTCCTATTCATGGACAATCGTTGGACCGTACCAGTGCTGAAATGGGATCCCATGGGGAAGAATATGGCAATTTTCAAGTTTGTTCCTATTCATGGACAATCGTTGGACCGTACCAGTGCTGAAATGGGTTCCCATGGGGAAGAATATGGCAATTTTCAAGTTTGTTCCTATTCATGGACAATCTTTGGACCGTACCAGTGATGAAATAGGATCCCATGGAGAAGAATATGGCAATTTTCAAGTTTGTTCCTATTCATGGACAATCGTTGGACCGTACCAGTGCTGAAATGGGTTCCCATGGAGAAGAATATGGCAATTTTCAAGTTTGTTCCTATTCATGGATAATTGTTGGCATTTTCGAGGCATGTGTTACTTAATCGGAGGCTGGTAATGGAGGCTACAGCTTTGATAGGGAAGGACCTAACTCAATGACATTCATGGAGTATCATAAGCAACTACACAATACAAGTCCTCCACCGATGGAGCACTTCTCAGGTTAGGTTTACCAATGTGACAATGGTGGAATATACCAGTGATGAAATAGATTCCCATGGAGAAGAATATGGCAATTTTCAAGTGTGTTCCTATTCATGGACAATCGTTGGACCGTACCAGTGCTGAAATAGGATCCCATGGGGAAGAATATGGCGATTATCAAGTTTGTTCCTATTCATGGACAATCATTGGACCGTACCAGTGTTGAAATAGGTTCCCATTGGGAAGAATATGGCAATTTTCAAGTTTGTTCCTATTCATAGATAATCATTGGACCGTACCAGTGCTGAAATGGGTTCCCATGGGGAAGAATATGGCAATTTTCAAGTTTGTTCCTATGCATGGACAATCGTTGGACCGTACCAGTGCTGAAATGGGATCCCATGGGGAAGAATATGGCAATTTTCAAGTTTGTTCCTATTCATGGACAATCGTTGGACCGTACCAGTGCTGAAATGGGTTCCCATGGGGAAGAATATGGCAATTTTCAAGTTTGTTCCTATTCATGGACAATCGTTGGACCGTACCAGTGCTGAAATGGGTTCCCATGGGGAAGAATATGGCAATTTTCAAGTTTGTTCCTATTCATGGACAATCGTTGGCTTTTTCAAGGCATATGTTCCCTCAGAGGCTGGTAATAGAGGGCACAGCTTTGACAGGGAAGGAACATTACCCAATTCATTTACATATACTTTTCTAAAGCACTGAGCATCATTAACGATTGCGCAATACAAGTCTTCCGCCGAAAGAGTATTTCTCAGGCCAGGTTTACGGATGGTGAGAATGGTGGATCATACCAATAATAAGGTTTACCAACGTGACAATGGCGGAACATACCAGTGCTGAAATGGGTTCCAATGGGGAAGAATATGGCAATTTTCAAGTTTGTTCCTATTCATGGACAATCGTTGGACCGCAGCAGTGATGAAATGGGATCCCATAGGAAAGAACATGGCAATTTTCAAGGTTGTTCCTATTCATAGATAATTGTTGGACCGTACCAGTGCTGAAATGGGTTCCCATGGGGAAGAATATGGCAACTTTCAAGTTTGTTCCTATTCATAGATAATTGTTGGACCGTACCAGTGCTGAAATGGGTTCCCATGGGGAAGAATATGGCAACTTTCAAGTTTGTTCCTATTCATGGACAATCGTTGGACCGTACCAGTGATGAAATAGGATCCCATGGGGAAGAACGTGGCAATTTTCAAGGCTGTTCCTAATTATGGACAATCGCTGGCATTTCCTAGGCATATGTTCCCTAGTCAGAGATTGGTAACAGAGGCTACAGCTGTAGCAGGGGAGGAACATCACCTAACTCAATGGCAATTACTTTTCTAAAGCACTGAGTATCATTATCAACTGCACAATACAAGTCCTCCACTGATGGAGCATTTCTCAGGCCAGGTTTACTGATGGTGTCAATGGTGGACCATAACAAGAATGAAATGGGATCCCATGAGGAAGAACACGGCAATTTTAAAGGTTATTCCTATTCATGGACAATCTTCATTTTCGATGCATATGTTCCCTAGTCAGAGATTGGTAATAGAGGCTACAGCTTTGACAAGGAAAGAGCATTACCTAGCTCAATGACATTTACTTTGCTAAAGCACCAAGTATCAAGTCCTCCACCAACGGAGCATTTCTTAGGCCAGGTTTACCCATGGTGGCAATGGTGGACCATACCAGTGATATGTGATCCAATGGGGAAGAACATGGCCATTTTCAAGGTTGTTCCTATTCATGGACAGTCCTTTGCATTTTCGAGACATATGTTCCTTAACCAGAGGCTGGTGTGTACATTAGAGGCTACGGCTGTGACAGGGAAAGAGCATTAAAGTAGATGGAACCCGAATTCAATTAATTTGGTTTGCTAAAGCATCTTCTATTGTAAACAATTAAACATGCCCTCCATGGATGGAGCATTTCTTAGGGTAGGTCTCCTGATATTGGTGACAACAGTGGACCATACTTATGAAATGGGTGTTGAAATTGCCACTTGTAGTGTCCACTGGATGCCCAAATAACAGGGTGCTCTCCATGGATGGAGCATTTTTTAGGGTAGGTATCCTGATGGTGACAACAGTGGACAATGCTAATGAAATGGGTGTTGAAATTGCCACTTGTAGTGTCCACTGGATGCCAAAATGACAGGATGCCCTCCATAGATGGAGCATTTCTTGAATAGGTTTCCTGATGGTGGTGACAACAGTAGACCTTACTTGCGACATGGGTGTTGAATTCCCAAGTTACAAGGTGACAACGTAAGTGCACACTATGAAGACAGGGAAAACAGTGGACCATATTTGTGAATTGGGTTTTGAAACGACCACTCGTAGTGTCCATTGGATGCCCAAATGACAGGGAACCCTCCATCGATGGAGCATTTCTTAGGGTAGGTCTACCTGATGGTGGTGACAACAATGGACCATACTTTTGAAATGGATGTTGAAATGGCGACTTGTAGTGTCCATTGGATGCCCAAATGACAGGATGCTGTCCATCAATGGAGCTTTTTCTGAATAGGTTTCCTGATGGTGGTGACAACAGTAGACCATACTTGCAAAATGAGTGTTGAATGCCCAAGTTTCAAGGTGACAACGCAAGTGCACACTATGGAGACAGGGACAACAGTGGACCATACTTGTGAAATGAGTTTTGAAACGACCACTCGTAGTGTCCATTGGATGCCCTCCATAGATGGAGCATTTCTTGAATAGGGTTCCTGATGGTGGTGACAACAGTGGACCATACTTATGAAATGGGTGTTGAAATGGCAACTTGTAGTGTCCATTGGATGCCCAAATGACAGGGTACCCTCCATTGATGGATCATTTCTTAGGTAGGTTTCCTGATGGTGGCGACAACAGTGGACCATACTTTCGAAACGGGTGTTGAAATAACCACTTATAGTGTCCATTGGATGCCTAAATGACAGGGTGCCCTCTATTGATGGAGCATTTCTTAGGGTAGATTTCCTGATGGTGGTGACAACAGTGGACCATACTTGCGAAATGGGTGTTGAATGCCCAAGTTACAAGGTGACAACATAAGTACACACTATGGAGACAGACAACAGTGGACCATACTTGCGAAATGGGTTTTGAAATGACCACTCGTAGTGTCCATTGGATGCCCAAATGGCAGGATGCCCTCCATCGATGGAGCATTTCTTAGGGTAAGTTTCCTGATGGTGGTGACAACAGTGGACCATACTTATGAAATGGGTGTTGAAATGGCAACTTGTAGTGTCCATTGGATGCCCAAATGACAGGGAGCCCTCCATCGATGGAGCATTTCTTAGGGTAAGTTTCCTGATGGTGGTGACAACAGTGGACCATACTTATGAAATGGGTGTTGAAATGGCAACTCGTAGTGTCCATTGGATGCCCAAATGACAGGGAGCCCTCCATCGATGGAGCATTTCTTAGGGTAAGTTTCCTGATGGTGGTGACAACAGTGGACCTTACTTGCGAAATGGGTGTTGAATGTCGAGGTGACAACGTAAGTGCACACTATGGAGACAGGGACAACAGTGGACCATACTTGCGAAATGGGTGTTGAATGCCCAAGTGACAACCAAAGTGCACACTATGGAGACAGGGAAAGAGCGTTGTCACCAAGAAATATCTTAAGAAGGACCTCTTGGGTGGGATCAGCAGGGATTTTTTTTAAAGCTGAACTCTCGATATAAAAGGCAACTTTGTGATTAATGCAGCTTTGTCCTCATTAATATATCATTACATACATTTTTTTTTTAAGGGCCCGTTCACACGCGCTCTGTAGCACACGGCGATGCACTAGCTCTATCTGCTGCGCTAGGTAGGAAGCAAAACCCGCCTATGTAATGAGCACATACTGTATTTAAAGCCCATTGGTTGCTGAACACAATGCTAAGAAGCAGAATGGTGGGGGAGGGGGGACTAGGTCATTCCAGTGATGAAGATTGTAGGGTAGAAAGTTTGATGACATCATTCCCAGCCTAGCAATGATACCATTAGGAGGTTAGGTTGTGAGGAAGTTAGGTGTCACATACAACGCATTGGATTCATAATAAATGGGCTGCCTTAACGCATCACGCCTGAACATGATCAGTAAGGTGTGTAACATGCACTGCAATGGATCTTAAAAGGGTTAGTTCACCTTTACAAAAAAAAACTGTAAAGGTGAAATAACACTGTACACCCCCCCCGGCACCTTTGGGGTCACTGAACTGTCAGCCAGTACAGAAGTACTGGGGATTTGAAGCCCCCCGCCTCTTTTCTACGCGTTGCTTCTGAGGCAGACCACAGTGATTGGTCGGATCACAGTGATGCAGCGCGATGGCGTGGACCAATCAGAATCACTTCAGTCCATCCAAGAAGAAGAGCAGAGATTTCAAATTCCTGGACTGCTGGACTTGCTGGGAGGGACTGGGGGAGGGACTGGGGGGGGGGACTGGGGGAGGGACTGGGGAAGGGACTGGGGAAGGGACTGGGGGGGGAACTGGGGAAAGGACTGGGGAAGGGAATGGGGTAAGGACTGGGGAAGGGAATGGGGTAAGGACTGGGGGGAACTGGGGAAAGGACTGGGGAAGGGAATGGGGTAAGGACTGGGGAAGGGAATGGGGTAAGGACTGGGGGGAACTGGGGAAAGGACTGGGGGGAACTGCGGAAAGGACTGGGGGGAACTGGGGAAATGACTGGGGGAGGGACTGGGGGGAGAGGGTGTACAATATTGGTTCACCTTTACATTCACCTCCTAAAGATGAACAAACGCTCGGAATGTGAACGAGTCCTAAAGGCCAGCAATGCAAGTGCCTGAATGGGACCTCTCTGTACAGCACAGCTCAGTCTGGGAGAAGGAGGGCCAGCAGACATAGCCTATCCAGTGTATGAAGCATGCTGATAGGAGAGAAAAAAGCTCCCCGACTTGCTGCTTCTCCATTCACTGCCCAATCACAGGCTGGGGGGGGAGGGGGGGTCAAGCCCTTTAAGTGGTACTGAACTGCAGCGGGGAGCGGCAGAGCTTGGCCTATCGCAGGTCTGGATGGACAAATCACATGGTAGGTAAAGCAGCTCCCCGATCTGTATTTCATCTGCATATTTTGCAGCATGGAAATGACAACCGCTGTCCGTCCGTTTTACCCCCCCCCCCCCCCCCCCCCCCCCGTCCCGGGGTGACAATCCAAACTTTTCCGAAGTTCCAGTCTATCTCTCGGCAAAACTCTCTCCCCTCCGAAGAATCAATCTGCAGCCGCTGCAACCCGGAGAGATCTTTTTTTGTTGTAAACAACATAAGCCATTATCCACCTTGGAAGGCGCCAAAGAGGGAGAAAAAAAAAAAAAAGGCGACAAAGCCGCGGGCTGTTCTCTTTACACGTATTTACCAGCCGCTTTCCTGTCGATGTCTGCGCCGTCCCGCGGGGATTATACGCGGCTCGCTGTAACATTTTTTGTGGGCAGCAGAAACCATTTTCAGAAAGCCGGAGATTTAGCTGGCAATTTATTATGTATGAAATACACATTTCAGGCGTGTTTCCCATCCCCCCCCCCCCCCAGAAGGAACTTTTCATGGGAGCAGATCGGAGGCTCTGCTCAGGCGGTGGGGACACACGGCAGTCATTGAGGTCAAACAGAAGCGGCGATTGAGGGCGAGCGAGGAACGGCGCGGAGGAGCGGAGAGAAGTTATCCGGCTAATGATTTCCATAGTCTGCAGGAGGGCGGGAAGTGGGAGCCGGGCCCCTGAATAATTCGACTTGTCAGTGCGCTCTCCTGCCGTAAACAAATTATGAGAACTAGAAACTTGGGATGGGATTGGCCCCTGGCCCCTGACCAATCCCCTGGGTAGGGAAAGGTGTGCTTGGTGCCGGAACGTTACTACTGGAACGCCAGGTTATGGAATCAACGCGGCTTCCTTCTGAAAATGCCAATCCCCTGGCCCCTGGTCAATCCCCTGGCCCCTGGTCAATCCCCTGGCCAACCCCAATATGAACCAAGGACCAGAGTGTTGTAAGGCAGGACTACTAGCCACTAGGCTGAGCCCCTGCCCTTGAGGACCTTACAATCACATACCAGGGCCACTTTGGACAGGAGCCAATTAACCGACCGCCATGTCTTTGGAGACACAAGGAGAACATACAATCCCCGAGCATGCAGTGTCCTGGTTGGGACATGAACCAAGAACCTCAGCATGGTAAAGCAGGACTACTAGCCACTAAGCTGAGCCCCGGCCCTCGAGGTGCTTACAATCTAAGGTTACTCTCTCACATACTGGGGCCACTTTGGACAGGAGCCAATTAATCCTCTACCAGGTCTTTGGAGACAAGCCCGGTAAGGGGGTGGGGGGTGAGTATACAAACTCCATGTAAGTAGTAAGGCTAGGTTCACACCCACAGGTGCGATGGGGCACGTTTCCATGAGTGAGCCGGTACACCTGTACAAGACTGGAGGGGAGGAGCCGGTACACCTGTACAAGACTGGAGGGGAGGAGCCGCTACACCTGTGCAAGACTGAAGGGGAGGAGCCGGTACACCTGTACAAGACTGGAGGGGAGGAGCCGCTACACCTGTGCAAGACTGAAGGGGAGGAGCCGGTACACCTGTACAAGACTGGAGGGGAGGAGCCGCTACACCTGTGCAAGACTGAAGGGGAGGAGCCGGTACACCTGTGCAAGACTGAAGGGGAGGAGCCGGTACACCTGTGCAAGACTGAAGGGGAGGAGCCGGCACACCTGTGCAAGACTGAAGGGGAGGAGCCGGTACACCTGTGCAAGACTGAAGGGGAGGAGCCGGTACACCTGTGCAAGACTGAAGGGGAGGAGCCGGCACACCTGTGCAAGACTGAAGGGGAGGAGCCGGCACACCTGTGCAAGACTGAAGGGGAGGAGCCGGTACACCTGTGCAAGACTGAAGGGGAGGAGCCGGTACACTTGTGCAAGACTGAAGGGGAGGAGCTAGTACACCTGTGTAAGACTGAAGGGGAGGAGCCGGTACACCTGTACAAGACTGGAGGGGAGGAGCCGGTACACCTGTGCAAGACTGAAGGGGAGGAGCTAGTACACCTGTGTAAGACTGAAGGGGAGGAGCCGGTACACCTGTGCAAGACTGAAGGGAACGCTGGAGTTGCACTTTAAGCTGTCGGTTCATTTTCGCGAGTGAGAAAAGGAAGATGAATGGCGGAGACGGCGAGCTGACAAGTGAATGACAGGACCCTTCTAGACTCAATCCAAGGCCGGCAGAAATTCATATTTATATTGATTAGCAGCACAAGCTGAGCTTAGCATGCAAATCGAAGACGAGCGATGAATTGATTTCTTGGATTTTAATCTTCTGACTTGTGAATTCTTAATCACACTCGTCCTGATACTCAGGATAAATAAATGACATCCAGCAAAGGTAGATTTATAACACGCTGCAAAGAGGCCGGATCAGGATTCTGGAGTACCGGAGGTCGGCTGAAAGCATGAGCCAGAAACGCTGATTTGCAGCAATTTTTAATGAAAACTAAAAAACTGTCCAATTTGGGACGTCCCATCACTTCCCGGATAGCCACAAAGACCAAAAATAGCCAACAGGACAAGAGAGAACCACCAGAAATTGCCACCAGGACTTAAAATAACTTCTAGAACCAAAAATAGTCACCAGGGCCAAAAATAGCTGACAGAACCAAAAGAAACCACTAGGACCAAAAATAGCCAACAGGAAAAAACAAAAAATAAAACACCCAAAAGAGCCTCCACCAAAAATAGACACCAGGACCAAAAGTGGCCAACAGGGCAAAAAAAAAAAAAAAAAACTCCAAAAATAGGCGCCACCAAAAAAAGCCATCGGACCAAAAATAGCCACCAGGACCTAACATAGCTACAGAACCAAAATGTAAGGGACATTCTTCCCACTGACCACCAATGTAAGGGACATTCCTCCCACTGACCCCCAATGTAAGGGACATTCTTCCCACTGACCCCCAATGTAAGGGACATTCTTCCCACTGACCCCCAATGTAAGGGACATTCTTCCCACTGACCCCCAATGTAAGGGACATTCCTCCCACTGACCCCCCAATGTAAGGGACATTCTTCCCACTGACCCCCAATGTAAGGGACATTCCTCCCACTGACCCCCCAATGTAAGGGACATTCTTCCCACTGACCCCCCATGTAAGGGACATTTTTCCCACTGACCCCCAATGTAAGGGACATTCTTCCCACTGACCCCCAATGTAAGGGACATTCTTCCCACTGACCCCCAATGTAAGGGGCATTCTTCCCACTGACCCCCAATGTAAGGGACATTCTTCCCACTGACCCCCCCAATGTAAGGGACATTCTTCCCACTGACCCCCCAATGTAAGGGACATTCTTCCCACTGACCCCCAATGTAAGGGACATTCTTCCCACTGATCCCCCAATGTAAGGGACATTCTTCCCACTGACCCCCCAATGTAAGGGACATTCTTCCCACTGACCCCCCAATGTAAGGGACATTCTTCCCACTGACCACCAATGTAAGGGACATTCTTCCCACTGATCACCAATGTAAGGGACATTCTTCCCACTGATCACCAATGTAAGGGACATTCTTCCCACTGACCCCCCATGTAAGGGACATTCTTCCCACTGACCCCCAATGAAAGGGACATTCTTCCCACTGACCCCCCAATGTAAGGGACTTTCTTCCCACTGACCCCCAATGTAAGGGACATTCTTCCCACTGACCCCCCAATGTAAGGGACATTCTTCCCACTGACCCCCAATGTAAGGGACATTCTTCCCACTGACCCCCAATGTAAGGGACATTCCTCCCACTGACCCCCAATGTAAGGGACATTCTTCCCACCGATCCCCAATGTAAGGGACATTCTTCCCACCGACCCCCAATGTAAGGTACATTCTTCCCACTGACCACCAATGTAAGGGACATTCTTCCCACTGACCCCCAATGTAAGGAGCATTCTTCCCACTGATCACCAATGTAAGGGACATTCTTCCCACTGACCTCCAATGTAAGGGACATTCTTCCCACTGACCCCCAATGTAAGGGACATTCTTCCCACTGACCCCCAATGTAAGGGACATTCTTCCCACTGACCACCAATGTAAGGGACGTTCTTCCCACTGACCACCAATGTAAGGGACGTTCTTCCCACTGACCCCCAATGTAAGGGACATTCTTCCCACTGATCCCCAATGTAAGGGACATTCTTCCCACTGACCCCCAATGTAAGGGACATTCTTCCCACTGATCACCAATGTAAGGGACATTCTTCCCACTGACCCCCAATGTAAGGGACATTCTTCCCACCGACCCCCAATGTAAGGGACATTCTTCCCACTGACCCCCAATGTAAGGGACATCCTTCCCACTGATCCCCAATGTAAGGGACATTCTTCCCACTGACCACCAATGTAAGGGACATTCTTCCCACTGACCCCCAATGTAAGGGACATTCTTCCCACTGACCCCCAATGTAAGGGGCATTCTTCCCACTGACCACCAATGTAAGGGACATTCTTCCCACTGACCCCCAATGTAAGGGACATTCTTCCCACTGATCCCCAATGTAAGGGACATTCTTCCCACTGACCACCAATGTAAGGGACATTCTTCCCACTGACCCCCAATGTAAGGGGCATTCTTCCCACTGACCCCCAATGTAAGGGACATTCTTCCCACTGATCCCCAATGTAAGGGACATTCTTCCCACTGACCCCCAATGTAAGGAGCATTCTTCCCACTGATCACCAATGTAAGGGACATTCTTCCCACTGACCTCCAATGTAAGGGACATTCTTCCCACTGACCCCCAATGTAAGGGACATTCTTCCCACTGACCACCAATGTAAGGGACGTTCTTCCCACTGACCACCAATGTAAGGGACGTTCTTCCCACTGACCTCCAATGTAAGGGACATTCTTCTCACTGACCCCCAATGTAAGGGACATTCTTCCCACTGACCCCCAGTGTAAGGGACATTCTTCTCACTGACCCCCAATGTAAGGGACATTCTTCCCACTGACCCCCAATGTAAGGGACATTCTTCCCACTGACCCCCAATGTAAGGGACATTCTTCCCACTGACCACCAATGTAAGGGACATTCTTCCCACTGACCCCCCAATGTAAGGGACATTCTTCCCACTGACCCCCAATGTAAGGGACATTCTTCCCACTGACCCCCAATGTAAGGGGCATTCTTCCCACTGACCCCCAATGTAAGGGACATTCTTCCCACTGATCCCCAATGTAAGGGACATTCTTCCCACTGACCCCCAATGTAAGGAGCATTCTTCCCACTGATCACCAATGTAAGGGACATTCTTCCCACTGACCTCCAATGTAAGGGACATTCTTCCCACTGACCACCAATGTAAGGGACATTCTTCCCACTGACCCCCAATGTAAGGGGCATTCTTCCCACTGACCCCCAATGTAAGGGACATTCTTCCCACTGATCCCCAATGTAAGGGACATTCTTCCCACTGACCCCCAATGTAAGGAGCATTCTTCCCACTGACCTCCAATGTAAGGGACATTCTTCCCACTGACCCCCAATGTAAGGGACATTCTTCCCACTGACCCCCAATGTAAGGGACATTCTTCCCACTGACCCCCAATGTAAGGGACATTCTTCCCACTGATCCCCAATGTAAGGGACATTCTTCCCACTGACCCCCAATGTAAGGAGCATTCTTCCCACTGACCTCCAATGTAAGGGACATTCTTCCCACTGACCCCCAATGTAAGGGACATTCTTCCCACTGACCCCCAATGTAAGGGACATTCTTCCCACTGACCCCCAATGTAAGGGACATTCTTCCCACTGACCCCCAATGTAAGGGACATTCTTCCCACTGACCCCCAATGTAAGGGACATTCTTCCCACTGACCCCCAATGTAAGGGACGTTCTTCCCACTGACCCCCAATGTAAGGGACATTCTTCCCATCTTCAACTTTGGAGACCAAGTCCTGATGACTGTCACTGCCTCCTACAGGCCATACCATGACCTGGATACACGGGACCATCCCGTAGATCCGGAGGTTTGATATGCTTTACTGGAAGTGGCCTGTATTAAAAAATTATTTTAAAAATAATTAATGTATTTTTTTTAAATGAGTAAATTTAAAAAAAAAAAAGTTAAAATGTAAAAATTTTAAATTAAATTCTAATGGCAAAACCCGGACCATCTCCAACTCCACCCAACCCCCCAGGAGTGATGTGTATTTTTTGCATTCGATTTACGAGGGTCCTTCGAGGTGAGCTGGCATTGTGAGTAAGAATGCTTCTTGTAAAGCTCCACCATCCGCCCCAGAAGGCCCTCCAGGATATCTGGCTGAGGACACGCCGGGGAGGATGTCGAGAGGACAGAGATAACGAGTGATAGACAGGACCTCTTTGATTTCATTACAAGACCCCCTAAGGAGCTGCCCTCGGCCCAAACCCAACTGGGTTCCGGCAGAGAACGGTGTGCAAAGACGGCCTGGAGGAATCGACAAGAATGGAGCGCCAGAAACGGCAACAGAGAGCAAATATATCCCGTGTCCTGAGACCCCCAACTACATACAGTGAAGGAAATGTGTATTTGCTCCCCGGCTGATGCTGAATGTTCGCCCCTCACACAGAAATGATCGGTCTAACAATGGAATGTTCGCCCCTCACACAGAAACGATCGGTCTAACAATGGAATGTTCGCCCCTCACACAGAAACGATCGGTCTAACAATGGAATGTTCGTCCCTCACACAGAAACGATCGGTCTAACAATGGAATGTTCGCCCCT
The DNA here is from genome assembly GCF_062004578.1 of Staurois parvus. Classification (NCBI taxonomy): domain Eukaryota; kingdom Metazoa; phylum Chordata; class Amphibia; order Anura; family Ranidae; genus Staurois; species Staurois parvus. Next base: position 70,672 of record NW_028320870.1, on the reverse strand, counting down.
CACACAGAAATGATCGGTCTAACAATGGAATGTTCGCCCCTCACACAGAAATGATCGGTCTAACAATGGAATGTTCGCCCCTCACACAGAAATGATCGGTCTAACAATGGAATGTTCGCCCCTCACACAGAAATGATCGGTCTAACAATGGAATGTTCGGTGTAACACTGAGAGACAGAATACAACAACAAATTCAGCAGAAATGCGTCTAACAAATGATGACGGATCTGCATGTTCATGAGGGAAAGAAGGATTTGATCCCCTATCATTCAGCAGGATTTCTGGCTCCCAAGTGTCTCTCATACAGGTAACAAGCTGAGATTAGAAGCAGTCTCTTAAAGGGAGTGCTGCTAATCTCATTGTGTTACCTGTATAAAAGACACCTGTCCACAGGAGCAATCAAACCATCAGATTCCAAACTCTCCACCATGGCAAAGACCAAAGAGCTGTCCAAGGATGTCAGGGACAAGATGGTAGACCTACACAAGGCTGGACTGGGCTACCAAACTATGGCCAAGCAGCTTGGTGAGAAGGTGACAACAGTTGGTGCAATCATTCACAAATGGAAGAAACACAAAACAAGTGTCAGTCTCCCTAGGTCTGGTGCACCATGCAAGATCTCCCCTCGTGGAGTGTCAATGATCATGAGAACAGGGAGGAATCATCCCAGAACTACACGTGAGGATCTTGTCAATGATCTCCAGGCAGCTGGGACCACAGTCACCAAGAAAACAATTGGTAACACACTACGCCGACAAGGACTGAAATCCTGCAGTGCCGCAAGGTCCCTCTGCTCAAGAAAGCACATGTCCAGGCCCGTCTGAAGTCTGCCACTGAACATCTGAATGATGCAGAGGAGGACTGGTGGGAAGTGTTGTGGTCAGAGGAGACCAAAATCCAGCTCTTTGGCTTCAACTCAACTCGCCGTGATTGGAGGAGGAGGAATGCTGCCTTTGACCCCAAGAACACCATCCCAACTGAGAAACATGGTGGTGGAAACATTCTGCTTTGGGGGGGTTTTCTGCTAAGGGGACAGGACAACTGCACCGCATCAAAGGGACGATGGACGGGGCAATGTACCATCAAATCTTGGGTGCGAACCTTCTTCCCTCAGCCAGGGCATTGAAAATGGGTGGTGGATGGGTGTTCCAGCATGACAATGACCCAAAACACACGGCCAAGGCAACAAAGGAGCGGCTCAAGAAGAAGCACATTAAGGTCCTGGAGTGGCCTAGCCAGTCTCCAGACCTTCATCCGATGGAAAATCTGTGGAGGGAGCTGAAAGTTCGAGTTGCCAAACGTCAGCCACCAAACCTTAATGACTTGGAGAGGATCTGCCAAGAGGAGTGGGCCAAAATCCCTCCTGAGATGTGTGCGAACCTGGGGGCCAACACCAGGAAACGTCTGACCTCTGTGATGGCCAACAAGGGATTGGCCACCAAGTACTAAGTCATGTTTTGTGAAGGGGATCAAATCCTTCTTTCCCTCATGAACATGCAGATCCGTCCTCATTTGTTAGACGCATTTCTGCTGAATTTGTTGTTGTATTCTGTCTCTCAGTGTTACACCGAACATTCCATTGTTAGACCGATCATTTCTGTGTGAGGGGCGAACATTCCATTGTTAGACCGATCGTTTCTGTGTGAGGGGCGAACATTCCATTGTTAGACCGATCGTTTCTGTGTGAGGGGCGAACATTCCATTGTTAGACCGATCATTTCTGTGTGAGGGGCGAACATTCCATTGTTAGACCGATCGTTTCTGTGTGAGGGGCGAACATTCCATTGTTAGACCGATCGTTTCTGTGTGAGGGGCGAACATTCCATTGTTAGACCGATCGTTTCTGTGTGAGGGGCGAACATTCCATTGTTAGACCGATCATTTCTGTGTGAGGGGCGAACATTCCATTGTTAGACCGATCATTTCTGTGTGAGGGGCGAACATTCCATTGTTAGACCGATCATTTCTGTGTGAGGGGCGAACATTCCATTGTTAGACCGATCATTTCTGTGTGAGGGGCGAACATTCAGCATCAGGGGGAACAAATACACATTTCCTTCACTGTATGTATGAATGTGAGTTAGGGACCATAGATTGTACGCTCCTCGGGGGCGGGGACTGATGTGAATGTACAATATATATGTAAAGCGCTGCGTAAATTGAAGGCGCTATATAAGTACCTGAAATAAATAAATAAATATGAGGCCTGAAATGGTAATGGGAGAGGAGCGGAGATCCGGGCGCGATATCTCCGATACGATGGGAATCTTTAGAATGAAGTGTCGCGGAGGATCGTCCAGTTGTACAAAATGTTCTAGAAGAACTCGCAATGATTAATTTGATGCCACTTCTGGATATCTCCCGGCTGTCATCCGTCTGCCATGCGAATGCCGTGACGCGGAGGGGACAGGCAGGACGCGGGTGACGACGGCGTCCATACAGGCGAGAAAAAAAAAAAAAAGAAAATGTAAAGAAGACGACAGAAAATGAAACTTTCACCCAACGAGAGAAATCCTATTAGGCCGAGTGACATTTCAACTCTCCAAAACTAATTACGTTTCAGCTATCTTTGGCTGGGATGGGGGCCGGGCGAGGTGCCCGATATTCAGGCCTGGGGGCCCGGGGCCGAGAATTGTGCATCTTGGAAATGTGATTTCCTATTACTCCAAATAAGGATTTCATCTTTGTTATTAATAGGCTTAGCGAGCTGCTGCTGGGAAGAGAGGCAACACCAGCGCACCGGAGGGAGAGGGATGCCAGCTCCAGGATGGTGTTTACTCATCTAGAACTAGGATGGGTCTGTCTGGGGCCAAAGGGAGATTTCGGGGTCATTGCAACGGATGCCGGGCAGAACAAAGAGGGGGTACGGCATGCAGGCTGGAGAAGAGCACCGATATGTACAATAAAGACAAAAATATTATTAATACATGAAATATAATGGGGCATTTTATTATATATATTATTATAGAACATTTTATTATATATATTATAGAGAACGTTATTATACATATTATATAGCATTTTTTATTAATATTATTATATAGCATTTTATTATATATATTATTATATAGCATTTTATTATATATATTATATAGCATTTTATTATAAATATTATAGAGAAATTTATTATACATATTATATAGCATTTTATTACACATATTATAATATAGCATTTTTATTAATATTATTATATAGCATTTTATTAGATATAAATTATATAGCATTTTATTATATATATTATTATATAGCATTTATTATATATAAATTATATAGCATTTTATTACACATATTATTATATAGCATTTTATTACACATATTATTATATAGCATTTTATTATATATATTATTATATAGCATTTTATTATATATAAATTATATAGCATTTTATTACACATATTATTATATAGCATTTTATTACACATATTATTATATAGCATTTTATTATATATATTATTATATAGCATTTTATTATATATATTATTATATAGCATTTTATTATATATATTATTATATAGCATTTTATTATATATATTATTATATAGCATTTTATTATATATATTATTATATAGCATTTTATTATATATATTATTATATAGCATTTATTATATATAAATTATATAGCATTTTATTATACATATTATTATATAGCATTTTATTATATATATTATATAGCATTTTATTATATATATTATTATATAGCATTTTATTATATATATTATTATATAGCATTTTATTATATATATTATTATATAGCATTTTATTACACATATTATTATATAGCATTTTATTACACATATTATTATATAGCATTTTATTATATATATTATTATATAGCATTTTATTATATATAAATTATATAGCATTTTATTATATATATTATTATATAGCATTTTATTATATATAAATTATATAGCATTTTATTACACATATTATTATATAGCATTTTATTATATATATTATTATATAGCATTTTATTATATATATTATTATATAGCATTTTATTATATATATTATTATATAGCATTTTATTATATATATTATATAGCATTTTATTATAAATATTATAGAGAAATTTATTATACATATTATATAGCATTTTATTACACATATTATAATATAGCATTTTTATTAATATTATTATATAGCATTTTATTAGATATAAATTATATAGCATTTTATTATATATATTATTATATAGCATTTATTATATATAAATTATATAGCATTTTATTACACATATTATTATATAGCATTTTATTACACATATTATTATATAGCATTTTATTATATATATTATTATATAGCATTTTATTATATATATTATTATATAGCATTTTATTATATATAAATTATATAGCATTTTATTACACATATTATTATATAGCATTTTATTACACATATTATTATATAGCATTTTATTACACATATTATTATATAGCATTTTATTATATATATTATTATATAGCATTTTATTATATATATTATTATATAGCATTTTATTATATATATTATTATATAGCATTTTATTATATATATTATTATATAGCATTTTATTATATATATTATTATATAGCATTTTATTATATATATTATTATATAGCATTTATTATATATAAATTATATAGCATTTTATTATACATATTATTATATAGCATTTTATTATATATATTATATAGCATTTTATTATATATATTATTATATAGCATTTTATTATATATATTATTATATAGCATTTTATTATATATATTATTATATAGCATTTTATTACACATATTATTATATAGCATTTTATTACACATATTATTATATAGCATTTTATTATATATATTATTATATAGCATTTTATTATATATAAATTATATAGCATTTTATTATATATATTATTATATAGCATTTTATTATATATAAATTATATAGCATTTTATTACACATATTATTATATAGCATTTTATTATATATATTATTATATAGCATTTGATTATATATATTATTATATAGCATTTTATTATATATATTATTATATAGCATTTTATTATATATAAATTATATAGCATTTTATTACACATATTATTATATAGCATTTTATTACACATATTATTATATAGCATTTTATTACACATATTATTATATAGCATTTTATTACACATATTATTATATAGCATTTTATTATATATATTATTATATAGCATTTTATTATATATAAATTATATAGCATTTTATTATATATATTATTATATAGCATTTTATTATATATAAATTATATAGCATTTTATTATATATATTATTATATAGCATTTTATTATATATATTATTATATAGCATTTTATTATATATAAATTATATAGCATTTTATTATATATATTATTATATAGCATTTTATTATATATATTATTATATAGCATTTTATTATATATATTATATAGCATTTTATTATATATATTATTATATAGCATTTTATTATATATATTATATAGCATTTTATTATATATATTATTATATAGCATTTTATTATATATATTATTATATAGCATTTTATTATATATAAATTATATAGCATTTTATTATATATATTATATAGCATTTTATTATATATATTATTATATAGCATTTTATTATACATATTATTATATAGCATTTTATTATATATATTATATAGCATTTTATTATATATCATAGAGCAATAAATAAATGTTTTACTAAAAAAGTATATTTTTTTCTTATTTATAATAAAAATATTTGTTATTATTACAGACCGTTCCATAGCAGATTTATTTCTTTAGGGCAGCCCTCCTGCGCATAATCAGGATTTTGCACTTCCGCTGTGAACGCTCACAGCAGAAGCTGATCTGAATGGATTTCCACCGGCACCCGCCAATCGTCGGGCTCCCTTCCGGGGGGGGGGATACACAAGATCCATCACTGCCCCCCTCCCCCCCCTCGTCAGAAGGGAGCTCCGCCCCACAAAATGTCAGTTGGTGTATAAAGTCCTCCGCAGTCCCACTATAAGCCGCTTACTGGGATTATTTTTTAGCAACATTATGTAGCAGAATACATTTTGGCCCAAATTTATGAAGAAATTAGATTTTTTTTTAAATGTTTTAATGAGATGTTTTATAGCAGAAAATATAAATTATAGTTTTTTTTTCTAAAATTGTTAGTCTTTTTTTCATTTATAAGTTCTTCCAGAAGCACATTTGTCAGGTCAGGCACTGATGTCGGGGGAGGAGGCCTGGCTCGCAGTCTCCGCTCTAATTCATCCCAAAGGTGTTCTATGGGGTTGAGGTCAGGACTCTGTGCAGGACAGTCAAGTTCCTCCACCCCAAACTGGCTCCTCCATGTCTTTATGGACTTTGCTTTGTGCACTGGGGGGCAGTCATGTTGGAACAGGAAGGGGCCATCCCCAAACTCCTCCCACAAAGTTGGGGGCATGAAATTGTCCAAAATGTCGCCTTAAGAGTTCCCTTCACTGGAACTAGGGGGCCAAGCCCAACCCCTGAAAAACAACCCCACACCATAATCCCCCCTCCACCAAACTTTACACTTGGCACAATGCAGTCAGGCAAGTACCGTTCTCCTGGCCACCGCCAAACCCAGACACGTCCATCGGATTGCCAGACAGAGAAGCATGATTGGTCACTCCAGCGAACACGTCTCTTCTGCTCTAGAGTCCAGTGGCGGCGTGCTTTACACCACGGCATCCGATGCTTTGCATTGCACTTGGTGATGGAAGGCTTGGATGCAGCTGCTCGGCCATGGAAACCCATTCCATGAAGCTCTCTACGCACTGTTGTTGGGCTCATCTGAAGGCCACACCAAGTTTGGAGGTCTTTAGCTATTGACTCTGCAGACAGTTGGTGACTTCTGCGCACTGTGCGCTTCAGCATGCGCTGACCCCGCCCTGTCATGTGATGTGGCCTACCACTTGGTGGCTGAGTGGCTGTTGTTCCCAGTGGCTTCCACTTTGTTATAATCCCACTAACAGTTGAGCGTGGAATATTTAGTAGCCAGGAAATGTCCCGGATGGACTTATTGCCCAGGTGGCCACCTATCACGGGACCACGCTTGGAGTCACTGAGCTCCTGAGAGCGACCCATTCTTTCACCAATGTTTGTAGAAGCCGTCTGCATGTCTAGGGGCTTTATTGTATACACCTGTGTCCATGGAGGGGATTGGAGCACCTGAATCACATGGTATGGAGGGGATTGGAGCACCTGAATCACATGATATGGAGGGGATGGGAACACCTGAATCACATGATATGGAGGGGATTGGAACACCTGAATCATATGATTGGGAGGAGATTGGAACACCTGAATCACATGATATGGAGGGGATTGGAACACCTGAATCACATGATATGGAGGGGATTGGAACACCTGAATCACATGATATGGAGGGGATTGGAACACCTGAATCATATGATTGGGAGGAGATTGGAACACCTGAATCACATGATATGGAGGGGATTGGAACACCTGAATCACATGATATGGAGGGGATTGGAGCACCTGAATCACATGATTGGGAGGGGATTGGAACACTTGAATCACATGATTGGGAGGGGATTGGAACACCTGAATCACATGATTGGGAGGGGATTGGAACACCTGAATCACATGATATGGAGGGGATTGGAACACCGGAATCACATGATTGGGAGGGGATTGGAACACCGGAATCACATGATTGGAGGGGATTGGAACACCTGAATCACATGATATGGAGGGGATTGGAGTACCTGAATCACATGATTGGGAGGGGATTGGAACACCGGAATCACATGATATGGAGGGGATTGGAGCACCTGAATCACATGAGGGAGGGGATTGGAGCACCTGAATCACATGAGGGAGGGGATTGGAGCACCTGAATCACATGATTGGGAGGGGATTGGGACACCTGAATCACATGATTGGGAGGGGATTGGAACACCTGAATCACATGATATGGAGGGGATTGGAACGCCTGAATCACATGATATGGAGGGGATTGGAACGCCGGAATCACATGATATGGCGGGGATTGGAACACCGGAATCACATGATTGGGAGGGGATTGGAACACCGGAATCACATGATTGGGAGGGAATTGGAACACCTGAATCACATGATTGGAGGGGATTGGAACACCGGAATCACATGATTGGGAGGGGATTGGAACACCTGAATCACATGATATGGAGGGGATTGGAACACCGGAATCACATGATTAGGAGGGGATTGGAACACCGGAATCACATGATTGGGAGGGGATTGGAACACCGGAATCACATGATTGGAGGGGATTGGAACACCTGAATCACATGATATGGAGGGGATTGGAGTACCTGAATCACATGATTGGGAGGGGATTGGAACACCGGAATCACATGATATGGAGGGGATTGGAGCACCTGAATCACATGAGGGAGGGGATTGGAGCACCTGAATCACATGAGGGAGGGGATTGGAGCACCTGAATCACATGATTGGGAGGGGATTGGGACACCTGAATCACATGATTGGGAGGGGATTGGAACACCTGAATCACATGATATGGAGGGGATTGGAACACCTGAATCACATGATATGGAGGGGATTGGAACGCCGGAATCACATGATATGGCGGGGATTGGAACACCGGAATCACATGATTGGGAGGGGATTGGAACACCGGAATCACATGATTGGGAGGGGATTGGAACACCTGAATCACATGATTGGAGGGGATTGGAACACCGGAATCACATGATTGGGAGGGGATTGGAACACCGGAATCACATGATTGGGAGGGGATTGGAACACCGGAATCACATGATTGGGAGGGGATTGGAACACCGGAATCACATGATTGGGAGGGCGGGGCCAATACTTTGGGCAACATAGTGTACATATATATATATATATATATAAATTTAATTTATAAACACCTAAATATTACTTTTTTAAGATGATTATTTTTATGTAAGTCTAATATAGTGTTTTTTTTTTTTTTTATAATATTAGATATTTATTATATAATATATGATGATAATGAAAGTTAATAATATTAATAAAATAATTGTTGGTATTATATCTATTTAATTATTATTATTATGAATGCTGGGAAGGTTGGGAAAAAAACAACAACAGGCAGAGATTCTGAACACGCACGGTTCAATATAATCAGCTTATAGCTTTCCTCCTCTGCCATGAAGGTCCTAGTTCAAAGAACCTCCTGTTAAAGGGTGACAACACTCTATCCATGTCTCTCAATTGTGCTCCTGCGTTGTCACCCTGTTATATGGGCTTTTGATGACGACTAGCAGCGGACGCTATAACACACGTTATGCAGACATGCTCCACTCTTGTTCAACAACCTCCTGTTAAAAGGTGACAACACTCTATCCATGTCTACTGATTGTGCGCCTGTGTTGTCACCCTGTCATATGAGCTTCCAATGAAAACTAGCAGCAGCCCACAGCCTCTCTCAGATTCCCACCTGGTCCCCATGTAGTGTGTCCCTTCTTCCTTCCCTTCTTCCGGGGGGCAGCACTGCCCCCATGAAAAATGCCGCCCTAGGCAGATGCCTTGTTTGCCTTGTGGTAAATACACCCCGGGTTATAACACACGTTACATAGACATGCTCCACTGCTGAACTAGAGTTGACACTTGTTCAAGAACATCCTGTTAGAGGGTGACAACACTCTATCCATGTCTCTCAAATTGTGCTCCTGCGTTGTCACCATCATATGAGCTTCCAATGAAAACTAGCAGCAGCCCACAGCCTCTCTCAGATTCCACCTGGTCCCCATGCCGTGTGTGTCCCTTCTTCCTTCCCTTCTTCTGGGGGGCAGCGCTGCCCCCATGAAAAATGTCGCCCTAGGCAAATGCCTTGTTTGCCTTGTGGTAAATACACCCCGGGTTATAACACGTTACACAGACAAGCCCCACTGCTGGACAAGACTGACCACTCTAGTTCAAGAACTTTCTGTTAAAGGGTGACAACACTCTATCCATGTCTCCTGATTGTGCTCCTGCGTTGTCACCCCGTTATATGGGCTTCTGATGAAGACTAGCAGCGGCCATTATAAACACACTTTACACAGAAATGCTCCACTTTTGTTCAAGAACCTCCTGTTAAAGGGTGACAACACTCTATCCATGTCTCCTGATTGTGCTCCTGCGTTGTCACCCCGTTATATGGGCTTCTGATGAAGACTAGCAGCGGCCATTATAACACACTTTACACAGAAATGCTCCACTTTTGTTCAAGAACCTCCTGTTAAAGGGTGACAACACTCTATTCATGTCTCTCAATTGTGCTCCTGCGTTGTCACCCTGTCATATGGGCTTCCAATGAAAATTGATTTTTTTTATTGGTCCTCCTTTGGATAATAAAAAAAAAAAAATTGTATTTCTAATTTTAAAAGTCAAACAAAAGATGTGGGTTCTCGTCACTCCAGTCCTCACTTAGTCCTTCAGATTCCGTCTTCTCTCCCCCAGATCAGAACTTGGGAAGATACGGAGACCATCAGCTGAAAAGCCGGAGATCTTCCCCCCCCCCCTATAGGAGAGCCGAGGAGAGTCAGAAATAGCCGAGGAAGTCAGCTTACGTTTGGTGACATTAATTCACGTTTACAAACGAGTCGTGACAACCGCCCGCGGCGGAAACTTCCTCCTCCGACTGTCCAGAGGCTCAGAACTCGCTGCCAGAACAGCTCAACGGGATCCGGACTGCAGTACATTCATCTTCCCCATACAGGTTCTAGGAGCAGGACACACAGAACGTTCTAGTCCTACCTCCGGGATCCGACGTCACCCCAAGAACATTCCCGAAACCCCAACAAGATCCATTCAAGTCATACTGATAGAGGGAAAGGAAAGGGAAAGGAAGGGAAAGGGAAAGGGAAAGGGAAAGGAAAAGGAAAAGGACCATCGCTACATGGATAGAGAACATTCCCGAACCTCAACAAGATCTATTCAAGTCATATTGATAAACAGGGAAAGGAGAAGGGAAAGGAGAAGGAAAGGGAAAGGGAAAGGGAAAGGAGAAGGGAAAGGGAAAGGAGAAGGGAAAGGGAAAGGGAAAGGGAAGGAAAGAAGAAGGAAAGGAGAAGGAAAGGGAAAGGGAAAGGAGAAGGGAAAGGGAGAAGGAGAAGGGAAAGGGAGAAGGAGAAGGGAAAGGGAGAAGGAGAAGGGAAAGGGAGAAGGAGAAGGGAAAGGGAGAAGGAGAAGGGAAAGGGAGAAGGAGAAGGGAAAGGGAGAAGGAGAAGAGAAAGGAGAAGGAAAGGGAAAGGACTTCACCCCTACATGGCCAGAGAACATTCACGAACCCCAACAAGATCTATTCAAGTCATACTGATAGATAAATAGAGGGATGGGGAAGGAAAGGCCTCACCCTTGCTTTGACCGTTCTGCTCTCCTCCAGCTTTATGGTCTCCCCCACCTATCTGCTCTTACCCACTTTCTTCTATCTTCCTGCTCCTCTGCCACCTTTCTTCTCCCCCCCCCCCGCTTTTCTCCACCTTCCCACTCTCTGCTCTTCCGGGCCCCCCCCCCCTCCACCTTCCAACTCTTCTCCCCTTCCCATTCTCCTCCAATTTCCTGCTCTCCTTCTCTTTCCACTCTACTTCCTTTTCCCCCTTTCCTCCACCTCTCCGCTCTCTTTCACATTGAGACTCTTCTCCATCTACTGGCTCTATTCCACCTTCCTGCTCTCCTTCACCTCCGTACTCTTCTACTTTCCTCTATCTTATGACTTTCCTCCACCATTTCAATATCTGCCAACTTCCTGCTCTCCTCCACTTTCTTGCTCTTCTCCACCTCTCACTCTGCTCCACCTTTCTGCTCGCTTCCTCTTCCAGTTCTTTTTACACTTCCTGCTCGCTTCATCCTTCCTGCTCTCCTTCACCTCCCCATTCTCCTTCAACTTTTTGATCTTCTCCACCTTTCTACTCTCCTCCACCTCTCCACTCTCCTTCAACTTCCCTCCAACTTTTTGATCTTCTCCACCTTCCTGATCTCCTTCACCCTCCCTCCAACTTTTTGATCTTCTCCATTCTCCTGCTCTCCTTCACCTCCCCACTCTCCTTCAACTTCCCTCCAACTTTTTGATCTTCTCCACCTTCCTGGTCTCCTTCACCTCCCCACTCTCCAACTTCCCTCCAACTTTTTGATCTTCTCCACCTTCCTGCTCTCCTTCACCTCCCCATTCTATTCTCTTTCAACTTCCCTCCAACTTTATGATCTTCTCCACCCTCTCTTCACCTCCCCACTCTCCTTAAACATTTCCCCATAACTTTTTGATCTTCTCCACCTTCCTGCTCTCCTTTACCTCCATACTCGCCTTCAACTTTTTGATCTTCTCCACCTTTCTGCTCTCCTCCACCACCCCACTCTCCAACTTCCCTCCAACTTTTTGATCTTCTCCGCCTTCCTGCTCTCCTTCACCTCCCCACTCTCCTTCAACTTCCCTCCGACATTTTGATCTTCTCCACCTTCCTGCTCTCCTTCACCTCCCCACTCACCTTCAACTTTTTGATCTTCTCCACCTTCCTGCTCTCCTTCACCTCCCCACTTGCCTTCAATTTTTGATCTTCTCCACCTTTCTACTCTCCCCCCCCCCCCCCACTCTCCTTTAACTTCCCTCCAACTTTTTGATCTTCTCCATCTTCCTGCTCTCCTTCACCTCCCCACTCTCCTTCAACTTCCCTCCAACTTTTTGATCTTCTCCACCTTCCTGCTCTCCTCCACCTCCCCATTCTCCTTCAACTTCCCTCCAACTTTTTGCTCTCTTCCACCTTTCTGCTCACCCCAACCCTCTCTTCTTTCACTCCTCCACTGTCCTCCTTTCCCCCCACCTTCCACCAAACAAAACCTTTAAACCTGGCAGATCCTCTAAATAAATATGAATAGAAGTCGTCTGAACATCTCACAAAAGAGGACAAACTCGGCCTCATTGGTCACCTCGTCACGAATATAAGATTTCGGTGCATTTGCTCCCGATTCCCGGTCACGGTAGTCGGGGCCGTTAGTTGCTGGTGATACATAAAAGCCTTGTAATGACAGAATATCTCATTAGGACCTGCATGGAGTCTGTCCGGCAGGATTGTATTTCCTTGTTTTCCTCTGAATATTCAATTTTGGGCTTTTGCTGCTCAGTCCACAATATCATTATCACAGATAATGGAGGAACACCGGAGGAGGCACAGAAGTCGTAATGAAATAACACAGAAGAGGACAGATTGCACTTCCAGAGACGGGAACTTGGGTAAAAAAAACAAAAAAAACCCCCAAAAACCTCCTAAAAAGTATGGTAGGGATCAGTGTGGTGCCGGGACAAGGTCATCCAGGGCCCAGGGCCACACTGCCCCCATTCATCATTTGCAAGCTTAGGGGTTCCTACGCCCAGCAGCCACTCACTACCCCAGTCCCTTGTAACAGAAGGAGGGCGCCACCATCCCTACAGTAAACCACTGCGACCAAAAACACCCTCCTCTGCAAGCTGACATGCCAAAATGAGCTGCGGGGCCACACTGCGGGGCCACAGCATCCACACAGAGGTCAGGTGATGGTCTCGGAAGAACATCCACATGCAAAGCCCCCTCCCTTCATCTCCAATCAGAACCCTGGAGGTGAGCATGGGAGGAGGTGACACGGGAACTAGAGAGCAGGAGGTCTCGGGAGGATCGAAGAGAGCGGTTTGGTTGATATTTTGAGGCCAGGTTGGTGATGTAGCCGGAGGCCGAGTTGTGGATGGCTTTGTAAGTTGTTAGCATTTTGAATTTTATTCGATGGGCGGATGGAAGTCAGTGGAGGGATTGGCAGAGAGGGGTGGAGGACACTGAGTGGAGGCCAGTGGAGGGATTGGCAGTGGGAGGTGGAGGACACTGAGTAGAGGCCAGTGGAGGGATTGGCAGAGGGGGTTGGAGGACACTGAGTGGAGGCCAGTGGAGGGATTGGCAGAGGGGGTTGGAGGACACTGAGTGGAGGCCAGTGGAGGGATTGGCAGAGGGGGGTGGAGGACACTGAATGGAGGCCAGTGGAGGGATTGGCAGAGGGGGGTGGAGGACACTGAATGGAGGCCAGTGGAGGGATTGGCAGAGGGGGTTGGAGGACACTGAGTGGAGGCCAGTGGAGGGATTGGCAGAGGGGGTTGGAGGACACTGAGTGGAGGCCAGTGGAGGGATTGGCAGAGGGGGTTGGAGGACACTGAGTGGAGGCCAGTGGAGGGATTGGCAGAGGGGGGTGGAGGACACTGAATGGAGGCCAGTGGAGGGATTGGCAGAGGGGGGTGGAGGACACTGAATGGAGGCCAGTGGAGGGATTGGCAGAGGGGGTTGGAGGACACTGAGTGGAGGCCAGTGGAGGGATTGGCAGAGAGGGGTAGAGGACAGTGAATGAAGGCCAGTGGAGGGATTGGCAGAGAGGGGTAGAGGACACTGAATGGAGGCCAGTGGGGGATTGGCAGAGAGCGGTGGAGGACACAATGGAGGCCAGTGGAGGTATTGGCAGAGAGGGGTGGAGGACACTGAGTGGAGGCCAGTGGAGGGATGGGCAGAGAGGGGTGGAGGACACTGAGTGGAGGCCAGTGGAGGGATTGGCAGAGAGGGGTGGAGGACACTGAATGGAGGCCAGTGGGGGATTGGCAGAGAGCGGTGGAGGACACTGAATGGAGGCCAATGGAGGGATTGGCAGAGAGGGGTAGCAGACACTGAATGGTTGGTAAGGTGGATGAGGCTGGCAGTATTCATGATGGACTGGAGGGGGTGTGGCCTATGTAAAGGTCATCCAATGAGGAGGGAGTTGCAGTAGTCGAGGTGAGAGATAACCAGGGAGTGAATTAGGAGCTTTGTGGTATCATTGGTTAAAAAGGGGCGTGTTCTGGAGATGTTGCGGGGGTTGAGGCGGCATGATTTGGACAGGGATTGGATGTGGGCCTGAAAAGATCGTTCAGAATCCAGGGTTACCCCTCGCACCCAGCATGCGGGGGATGGGTTGCTGGTGGTGCTATTGATCCTGACCAAGAAATCAGGGGAAGAGGCACGTGGGGGGAGGTAATATTAGGAGCTCAGTTTTGGATAGATTGAGTTTTAGGAAGTGGTGTGACATCCAGTCTGCTCTCTGCATCAACACTACACTGCGAGTGCATAGTGCTGCAGTAATTCTTCCTCAGGGGCGGGTCCATGGCTCCCAGCATGTCCTCAAGTCAGAAGACTGAGGACATCTGGTGGTGGAGAAGAGGCACTGCGGTGCACAAGGATGGCGCGGATATGATGATTGCACAGCGGCGCCTTCATTTTGAACACCGTTTGGGGCCCCGCTTTTTTTTTTTCTTTTTTAAATCAAATTTTTCAGCATTTGGGCTTAAAATGACTGTTGTTATGGAAACGGCAGACGGCTCAGAAGAAAACATTCATACATCTGGTGTCATACATGACATAGCCGTGTCCAAAAATAGATGAATACATTACAGAGGTAACTGAAGACTCAGACACCCTCTGATTGGTCGGCTAGAATTCTCTGCAGCTTTTATGAACCTTTTCTTCAGTCCCAAGACTCTTTAAAAGAAAGCAAAATCAAATCTGGTCCCCCCATCACATCAGGGGCCTCCCATCACATCAGAGGTCCCCCCATCACATCAGAGGTCCCCCCATCACATCAGGGGCCCCCAATCACATCAGAGGTCCCCCCATCACATCAGAGGTACCGCCATCACATCAGAGGTACCGCCATCACATCGAGGTCCCCCCATCACATCAGGGGCCCCCCATCACATCAGAGGTCCCCCCATCACATCAGGGGCCCCCAATCACATCAGGGGCCCCCCATCACATCAGGGGCCCCCCATCACATCAGGGGCCCCCCATCACATCAGGGGCCCCCCATCACATCAGAGGTCCCCCCCATCACATCAGGGGCCCCCAATCACATCAGGGGCCCCCAATCACATCAGAGGTCCCCCCATCACATCAGAGGTACCGCCATCACATCAGGGGCCCCCCATCACATCAGGGGCCCCCCATCACATCAGAGGTCCCCCCCATCACATCAGAGACCCCTCATCACATCAGAGGTCCCCCCCATCACATCAGAGGGTCCCCCCGTCACATCAGAGGTCCCCCCGTCACATCAGAGGTCCCCCCCATCACATCAGGGGCCCCCCATCACATCAGAGGTCCCCCCCATCACATCAGAGACCCCTCATCACATCAGAGGTCCCCCCCATCACATCAGAGGTCCCCCCCATCACATCAGAGGTCCCCCCCATCACATCAGAGGTCCCCCCGTCACATCAGAGGTCCCCCCGTCACATCAGAGGTCCCCATCACATCAGAGACCCCCCATCACATCAGAGGTCCCCCATCACATCAGAGACCCCTCATCACATCAAAGGTCCCCCCCATCACATCAGAGGTCCCCCATCACATCAGAGGTCCCCCATCACATCAGAGGTCCCCCATCACATCAGAGATCCCCAACCAGCTGCTCTTTCCTGGCGCTCCCGATGCCCAGACATTACCGGCTGCAGACTCTGCGATATCGATCCGCCGTCATCCTCCTACGACTCTGTTTATGTTCGTCTGAAACTGAAATCGATGGCCAATTAATCAAGATTAGTGCCAGGCGACCGGAGCGAGCTGTGTGGGGAGGAGAGATCACATCAGAGCCCACCATTATATCAGAGCCCCCCCATTATATCAGAATATCAGAGCCCCCCCATTATATCAGAACCCCCCATTATATCAGAGGCGAGCTGTGCGGGGAGGAGAGATCACATCAGAGCCCCCCATTATATCAGAGCCCCCCATTATATCAGAGGCGAGCTGTGCGGGGAGGAGGGATTATATCAGAGCCCCCCATTATATCAGAGCCCCCCATTATATCAGAGCCCCCCCATTATATCAGAATATCAGAGCCCCCCCATTATATCAGAGCCCCCTATATCAGAATATCAGAGCCCCCCATTATATCAGAGCCCCCCCATTATATCAGAGCCCCCCATTATATCAGAGCCCCCCCATTATATCAGAGCCCCTATTATATCAGAGCCCCCCATTATATCAGAGCCCCCATTATATCAGAGCCCCCATTATATCAGAGCCCCCCATTATATCAGAGCCCCCATTATATCAGAGCCCCCTATATCAGAATATCAGAGCCCCCCATTATATCAGAGCCCCCCCCATTATATCAGAGCCCCCCATTATATCAGAGCCCCCCATTATATCAGAGCCCCCCATTATATCAGAATATCAGAGCCCCCCATTATATCAGAGCCCCCCCATTATATCAGAACCCCCATTATATCAGAGCCCCCATTATATCAGAGCCCCCCATTATATCAGAGCCCCCCATTATATCAGAGCCCCCATTATATCAGAATATCAGAGCCCCCCATTATATCAGAGCCCCCCCATTATATCAGAGCCCCCATTATATCAGAGCCCCCCATTATATCAGAGCCCCCCATTATATCAGAGCCCCCATTATATCAGAGCCCCCTATATCAGAATATCAGAGCCCCCCATTATATCAGAGCCCCCCCCATTATATCAGAGCCCCCCATTATATCAGAGCCCCCCATTATATCAGAATATCAGAGCCCCCATTATATCAGAACCCCCATTATATCAGAGCCCCCATTATATCAGAGCCCCCCATTATATCAGAGCCCCCCATTATATCAGAGCCCCCATTATATCAGAATATCAGAGCCCCCCATTATATCAGAGCCCCCCATTATATCAGAGCCCCCCCATTATATCAGAGCCCCCATTATATCAGAGCCCCCCATTATATCAGAGCCCCCCATTATATCAGAGCCCCCCATTATATCAGAGGCGAGCTGTGCGGAGAGGAGAGATTACACCCCACCAATGGAGGATTCAGCCGCTCCGGCCATTCAACGATCGATCTGTCGGGTTCTCCGTGTTCAATACAAAGATTCAAGGCTGCAGGATGGGCAGAGGATCCGCACTCATCTGGGGTCTGTTAGTGTCAGATCGCCCACCACACTATCACAGTCTCACTATAAGTCGCTGATCATGGTGGGAACCCCTCATAATGGGCACAGCGGGGGTACAGACCCGGGAACTCAGCACAGGGATGGTGGGAACCCCTCATGATGGGCACAGCGGGGGTACAGACCCGGGAACTCAGCACAGGGATGGTGGGAACCCCTCATGATGGGCACAGCGGGGGTACAGACCCGGGAACTCAGCACAGGGATGGTGGGAACCCCTCATGATGGGCACAGCGGGGGGTACAGACCCGGGAACTCGGTACAGGGATGGTGGGAACCCCTCATGATGGGCACAGCGGGGGGTACAGACCCGGGAACTCGGCACAGGGATGGTGGGAACCCCTCATGATGGGCACAGCGGGGGGTACAGACCCGGGAACTCGGTACAGGGATGGTGGGAACCCCTCATGATGGGCACAGCGGGGGGTACAGACCCGGGAACTCGGTACAGGGATGGTGGGAACCCCTCATAATGGGCACAGCAGGGGGTACAGACCCGGGAACTCAGCACAGGGATGGTGGGAACCCCTCATGATGGGCACAGCGGGGGTACAGACCCGGGAACTCAGCACAGGGATGGTGGGAACCCCTCATAATGGGCACAGCGGGCGTACAGACCCGGGAACTTGGCATAGGGATGGTGGGAACCCCTCATAATGGGCACAGCGGGGGTACAGACATGGGAACTCAGCACAGGGATGGTGGGAACCCCTCATAATGGGCACAGCGGACGTACAGACCCGGGAACTCAGCACAGGGATGGTGGGAACCCCTCATAATGGGCACAGCGGGGGTACAGACATGGGAACTCAGCACAGGGATGGTGGGAACCCCTCATAATGGGCACAGCGGGGGTACAGACATGGGAACTCAGCACAGGGATGGTGGGAACCCCTCATAATGGGCACAGCGGGGGTACAGACATGGGAACTCAGCACAGGGATGGTGGGAACCCCTCATAATGGGCACAGCGGACGTACAGACCCGGGAACTCAGCACAGGGATGGTGGGAACCCCTCATAATGGGCACAGCGGGGTACAGACATGGGAACTCAGCACAGGGATGGTGGGAACCCCTCATAATGGGCACAGCGGGGGTACAGACATGGGAACTCAGCACAGGGATGGTGGGAACCCCTCATAATGGGCACAGCGGGGGTACAGACATGGGAACTCAGCACAGGGATGGTGGGAACCCCTCATAATGGGCACAGTGGGGGTACAGACATGGGAACTCAGCACAGGGATGGTGGGAACCCCTCATAATGGGCACAGTGGGGGTACAGACATGGGAACTCAGCACAGGGATGGTGGGAACCCCTCATAATGGGCACAGCGGGCGTACAGACCCGGGAACTCAGCACAGGGATGGTGGGAACCCCTCATAATGGGCACAGCGGGGGTACAGAGTCCCTGAATGATGGAGGAAACCCTCAGGTAGTTGCACATTGATATGGAATGTACATGGTTGTCACACACAATGTAACATCTCGCACGGCTCCGGTTGGTGTGTAGAGTCGCCCTGGTCCCGCCCACACACACCAACGCTCGCCGGACGCAGCCGCGGATATTTCTCGCATCGTTGCCCGGATTGTGACGACACGAGATTCGCCCATTTCCCCGCGCCCCCGTCTGCGCCTCGGAACCGCACCGGGTCATCGCGATGGGCTCCAGATGTCTCTGACCGCCGCGGGGGGGGGGGGGGGGGGTCGATCTACAATAAAAGGAAACATATTCGGGACGATTCTTTTTCTTTCAGTTTACACATTTCATAAGGATTGTCATCGAAGGAATGTCGGGGGAGGGGAACGCATGGCAATGGCTCTGCAGACAGCATTTCCTCAGTCTCCCCTCCCCCAGTGATCAGACTGTACATTGTAACTTTGTAGAAGGAGGAGGGGCATTTCCTCAGTCTCCCCTCCCCCAGCGATCAGACTGTACATTGTAACTTTGTAGAAGGAGGAGGAGTCATTTCCTCAGTCTCCCCTCCCCCAGCGATCAGACTGTACATTGTAACCTTGTAGAAGGAGGAGGGGCATTTCCTCAGTCTCCCCTCCCCCAGCGATCAGACTGTACATTGTAACCTTGTAGAAGGAGGAGGCATTTCCTCAGTCTCCCCTCCCCCAGCGATCAGACTGTACATTGTAACTTTGTAGAAGGAGGAGGGGCATTTCCTCAGTCTCCCCTCCCCCAGCGATCAGACTGTACATTGTAACTTTGTAGAAGGAGGAGAAGTCCAATCCTCAGTCTCCCCTCCCCCAGCGATCAGACTGTACATTGTAACTTTGTAGAAGGAGGAGGAGTCATTTTCTCAGTCTCCCCTCCCCCAGCGATCAGACTGTACATTGTAACTTTGTAGAAGGAGGAGTCATTTCCTCAGTCTCCCCTCCCCCAGCGATCAGACTGTACATTGTACCCCCCGTTTCTCTGATCGCTTTGTCCCGGTATGGAGCCCCCCCATATCTCCGGATACATTGCACCCCCCGGATCCCACCAGGAAGGGATTCCAGAATACAGACAATTATGGGATGTCGGATCTCCATGGTCGGCGCCGGCAGTCTCCTCCAGAGAAGAACGGGTTAAAGGGAACAATGGCGAGCGCTGCAGGTGAACAAAGCCGGCGGGTCACGTGACCAGCAAACGGCGCACCTGTCGTGTCATTACACGGGGCCCCTCGCCCACGCGGCCCCGGCCTGTCTGTCAGCACATTATACATCCAATGTATGGCGTGTTTGCGTTGTGGGAGAACGAGGCGGTGACGCGGAATTCAATTAGCGCCCTTTTGTGAGACGTGAACAAGTCCCCGGGACGTATCGACAGACGGCAACAAAGGGGACCGAAGACATCGAACGTCAGGAACGCGAAGGTCACAATCGCAGCCGTCTTCCCAGGAAAGTCGCAGCCGACGATTATTGTGGATACGCGGCGCCCCTCCGGGAGGATTCCGAACTCATCGCCAGAATTATAGGGAAAACACGCAAAACTGCATGGAGTTCTAGAGAGATACCGCACATCGGGGGTCTCCAAACAAAGGGGCCGCTGTATGGTCCTTCAGTGGGAGGAATAGTCCCCCATCATTGGTGTCAGTGGGAGGAATAGTGTCCCATCATTGGTGTCAGTGGGAGGAATAGTGCCCCATCATTGGTGTCAGTGGGAGGAATAGTGCCCCATCATTGGTGTCAGTGGGAGGAATAGTGCCCCATCATTGGTGTCAGTGGGAGGAATAGCGCCCCATCATTGGTGTCAGTGGGAGGAATAGTGCCCCATCATTGGTATCGGTGGGAGGAATAGTGCCCCATCACTGGTGTCAGTGGGAGGAATAGTGCCCCATCATTGGTGTCAGTGGGAGGAATAGCGCCCCATCATTGGTGTCAGTGGGAGGAATAGTGCCCCATCATTGGTATCGGTGGGAGGAATAGCGCCCCATCATTGGTGTCAGTGGGAGGAATAGTGCCCCATCATTGGTGTCAGTGGGAGGAATAGTGCCACATCATTGGTGTCAGTGGGAGGAATAGTGCCCCATCATTGGTGTCGGTGGGAGGAATAGTGCCCCATCATTGGTGTCAGTGGGAGGAATAGTGCCCCATCATTGGTGTCAGTGGGAGGAATAGTGCCCCATCATTGGTGTCAGTGGGAGGAATAGTGCCCCATCATTGGTGTCTGTGGGAAGAATAGTGCCCCATCATTGGTGTCAGTGGAAGGAATAGTGCCCCATCATTGGTGTCAGTGGGAGGAATAGTGCCCCATCATTGGTGTCAGTGGGAGGAATAGTGCCCCATCATTGGTGTCGGTGGGAGGAATAGTGCCCCATCATTGGTGTCAGTGGGAGGAATAGTGCCCCATCATTGGTGTCGGTGGGAGGAATAGTGCCCCATCATTGGTGTCAGTGGGAGGAATAGTGCCCCATCATTGGTGTCAGTGGGAGGAATAGTGTCCCATCATTGGTGTCAGTGGGAGGAATAGTGCCCCATCATTGGTGTCAGTGGGAGGAATAGCGCCCCATCATTGGTGTCAGTGGGAGGAATAGTGCCCCATCATTGGTATCGGTGGGAGGAATAGTGCCCCATCACTGGTGTCAGTGGGAGGAATAGTGCCCCATCATTGGTGTCAGTGGGAGGAATAGCGCCCCATCATTGGTGTCGGTGGGAGGAATAGTGCCCCATCATTGGTGTCAGTGGGAGGAATAGTGCCCCATCATTGGTGTCAGTGGGAGGAATAGTGCCCCATCATTGGTGTCAGAGGGGGGAATAGTGCCCCATCATTGCTATCAGTGGGAGGAATAGCGCCCCATCATTGGTGTCAGTGGGAGGAATAGTGCCCCATCATTGGTGTCAGCGGGAGGAATAGTGCCCCATCATTGGTGTCAGTGGGAGGAATAGTGCCCCATCATTGGTGTCAGTGGGAGGAATAGTGCTCCATCATTGGTGTCAGTGGGAGGAATAGTGCCCCATCATTGGTGTCAGTGGGAGGAATAGTGCCCCATCATTGGTGTCAGTGGGAGGAATAGTGCTCCATCATTGGTGTCAGTGGGAGGAATAGTGCCCCATCATTGGTGTCAGCGGGAGGAATAGTGCCCCATCATTGGTGTCAGCGGGAGGAATAGTGCCCCATCATTGGTGTCAGCGGGAGGAATAGTGCCCCAAGGGCCAGATAAAAACTATCAAAGGGCCATATCTGTCCCTCAGGCCACAGTTTGGGGACCCCTGCTGTCGCCGATAAAGATTTTACTTTGTTCACCAAAAATGTCACCAATAATAAACCCGACATCAACAAGATGAGTTTTCCTCCCATCAGACGGATGGACAGTCAGACAGACTACACCCGTCCAATTGTGGCTCGGTACTGACGCGTTTCGTCCACAATACTGTCTTGGTTGTAGATGGAGGGCCGGAGTAATCTGACTTATTATTACTATATTAATAATAATATTTATTTAGCAGTTTGCTCAGCGCTGTACAATATAACGGGAGACAATACAGCAACAATACAGATCAATACAAGAGGGATAGGAGGGCCCTGATCCTGGGAGCTTACAATCTAGGAGGGAGGGGCTAGTGGTACAAAAGGTAGTAACTGTGGGGGATGGACTGGTTGGAAGAGTAGAAGATTCCAGTATTAGCGGAGGGCAGGATAGGCTTCCCTGAAGAGATCGGTTTGCAGAGATCGCCTAAAAGTGAGCAGAGTAGGTGATAGTCGGATAAATTGGGGTAGAGAGTTCCAGAGGAGCTCTGTAGAAGTCCTGGAGACAAGCATGGGAGGAGGAGACAAGGGAGCTAGAGAGCAGGAGGTCGTGCGAGGAGCGGAGAGAACGGTTTGGGTGATATTTGGAGACAATATTGGTGATGTAATTGGGGGCGGGGTTATAAATGGCTTTATATGTTATTGTTAATGTTTTGAATTTGATCCGTTGGGCAACGGGAAGCCAGTGGAGAGATTGGCAGAGAGGGGTGGAGGACACTGGAGGCCAGTGGAGGGATCGGCAGAGAGGGGTGGAGGACACTGAGTGGAGATCAGTGGAGTGATTGGCAGAGAGGGGTGGAGGACACTGAATGGAGGCCAGTGGAGGGATTGGCAGAGAGGGGTGGAGGACACTGAATGGAGGCCAGTGGAAGGATTGGCAGAGAGGGGGGAGGACACTGAGTGGAGGTCAGTGGAGGGATTGGCAGAGGGGGGTGGAGGACACTGAGTGGAGGTCAAAGGAGGGATTGGCAGAGGGGGGTGGAGGTCAGTGGAGGGATTGGCAGAGAGGGGTGGAGGACACTGAGTAGAGGTCAGTGGAGGGATTGGCAGAGAGTCGTGGAGGACACTGAGTGGAGGCCAGTGGAAGGATTGGCAGAGGGGGGTGGAGGACACTGAATGGAGGCCAGTGGAGGGATTGGCAGAGAGGGGGGAGGACACTGAGTGGAGGCCAGTGGAAGGATTGGCAGAGAGGGGGGGAGGACACTGAGTGGAGGCCAGTGGAAGGATTGGCAGAGAGGGGGGAGGACACTGAGTGGAGGCCAGTGGAGGGATTGGCAGAGAGGGGTGGAGGACACTGAGTGGAGGCCAGTGGAAGGATTGGCAGAGGGGGGTGGAGGACACTGAATGGAGGCCAGTGGAAGAATTGGCAGAGAGGGGGGAGGACACTGAGTGGAGGTCAGTGGAGGGATTGGCAGAGAGGGGGGAGGACACTGAGTGGAGGTCAGTGGAGGGATTGGCAGAGAGGGGGGAGGACACTGAGTGGAGGTCAGTGGAGGGATTGGCAGAGGGGGGTGGAGGACACTGAGTGGAGGTCAAAGGAGGGATTGGCAGAGGGGGGTGGAGGTCAGTGGAGGGATTGGCAGAGAGGGGTGGAGGACACTGAGTGGAGGTCAGTGGAGGGATTGGCAGAGAGGGGTGGAGGACACTGAGTGGAGGCCAGTGGAAGGATTGGCAGAGAGGGGGGAGGACACTGAGTGGAGGCCAGTGGAGGGATTGGCAGAGGGGGGTGGAGGACACTGAGTGGAGGTCAGTGGAGGGATTGGCACAGAGGGGGGAGGACACTGAGTGGAGGTCAGTGGAGGTATTGGCAGAGAGGGGTGGAGGACACTGAGTGGAGGCCAGTGGAGGGATTGGCAGAGAGGGGGGGAGGACACTGAGTGGAGGTCAGTGGAGGGATTGGTAGAGAGGGGGGAGGACACTGAGTGGAGGTCAGTGGAGGGATTGGCAGAGAGGGGTGGAGGACAGTGAGTGGAGGCCAGTGGAGGGATTGGCAGAGAGGGGTGGAGGACAATGAGTGGAGGCCAGTGGAGGGATTGGCAGAGAGGAGGGAGGACACTGAGTGGAGGTCAGTGGAGGGATTGGCAGAGGGGGGGGAGGACACTGAGTGGAGGTCAGTGGAGGGATTGGCAGAGAGGGTGGAGGACACTGAGTGGAGGCCAGTGGAGGGATTGGCAGAGAGGGGTGGCGGATACAGAACAGTTAGTAAGGTGGATGAGTCTGGTAGCAGCATTCATGATAGACTGAAGAGGGGATAGCCTGCGATGAGGTCGGCCAACGAGGAGGGAGTTACAATAGTCCAGGCGATCGTTCACCAGGGAGGGAATACGTTTCTCAGCGGGTTCATCGATCTTTCGGCACAGTTGTATCCCGGCCCCTCGGTTATATACAATTCACGTTATTTTAGTCTGGTGACACTCAGCCGCGGGCTCATCATCCTCGGGACCTTCCCCCCTCCACCATCGACCAATTTACGGCCAGACGCCGATTCACGTTCTGCAGCAGACGCAGCGCTATTCTGGGATCGGACAGAAATCAATAAATGTTTCTCAGCATCTACAAGACTGTCCAGAGAGACGGGATCCACGGCTGTAAGTAAAGCCGGCAGGAAAGTTCGTCCTAAACGAACATACTACGAGCCCGGCCAACAAGGAAACAAGAATGACTCCACAGACGGGAGACCTAAAACCCCCGTTACACCCTCAGATCAAATCTGCTGAATGCATTCCAAAATAAAACGTCTTCAATATATTACAATTCTCATATTCTTTCTACAGCAGCCACAGCCTGTGTTGAAAAAAAAAAAAAAAAAAAGGAAAAAAAAAAAAAAAAGAAAAAAAAAAAAAAAGATCATTCCCTGCCACACTAAAATAGTGATTTTAGTTAAAAAAAAAAAAGAAAAAAAAAAAAAAAGACCGTTCCCTGCCACATTAAAATAGTGATTTTAGGA